>NC_057804.1:376154458-376156150 GCF_018294505.1 Triticum aestivum | reverse complement strand
CCAGATCGCCTGCAGATCCGGGCATCTGCTCCTCGGGACGGCCTGTTGGCATGCCTATAGACATAATTCTGTTAGCACGCTTCTTTGCCAAACTTTATAGTGGTTCGTCAAAGCACTTACTGAATATGCCGCACCGTAGCCTCTTATTCTCCTTTACGGAGTCAGCAAGCTGGGCCCGAACATCCTTTAATTCGACGTCCAGTCAGAAGTTCGCATCCTGGAGAGTATTTTTCTCCTTTATAACCTTTGTAAGCACATGCTGGACAGCCTTCAGCTGTCACCGAACATGTTGCTCATCCTCTGGTATGATCTCCGGATTGCCCCCGGGATTGTCTGCAGATTCTATTGTTAGAGTCGCATTCATGCCGAATACTTAACTGGTACATGCCATGACATTATTTTCGTTTAAAGAAAATATTACCATATGGGGCCTTCGTAGACTCCTCCATCACGACAATTGCGGCCCACAGTTGGGCCTGGCACTCCTCCAGCTCTTTGGACAGCTGGGTATTCTTCTCTGTCAGAATCTATGCACACGAGGATCCTTAAATCAGTTGTGCCAACTGTTTCAAGTCTCAGGGGCTACTGATATACATGCTTATCAAATTTTCTTACCCGTATATCCTTTACATACTGGTCTGTGGCCCTGGTGAGGCCACCTTGAGCAGCCCGGATGTACGCGTCCCCTGAGTGGAAGGCATCGAATGCCTCTTTAGAGAAATTAGGGTCGCGTAGTGCGGCCCGACGGCGCCTATGATTCATAGCGCTCTCCACCTCAGAGTTTGTAGCAGAAAATCTATCTGCATCCTCTGTTGGAGGATCATCCGCGTTGACCTCCGCCCTTGAGTCCAGCATTGGAGTCCGGCTGGTGGAGGCGTGACCGGCAGGCTCTCCGGATATAGTCCGGCGAGCGCTTTTTCTGTCAGAAGACAGTGGACATTGTTATATCTTAACAATGATAAATTCGTGGCAGGTTTTTTAACATACCTTTGCAACAACGTCTCGGTCCTGACCGCCTTCCTTTTAAGCCTACCCGACTTCGGTGCCCCTTATTGGCGAGTCGCTGCGGGTTCGGCTTGGCGCCCCAATGGCCTTCCCTGTAAGACACAGTACATGTGCGGTGGGTGAAGTGTGAAGAGGGAACCCTTTTTTGGAAGTTGGGACTCTGGCTTCACTTACGTGGGATACAGGGAGTAGGCCAGGATAGTCAGCTATGATGGCCACCAACACACCATCGCAGCTTAATTGATAAAATGTCCTGTTGACAAGCTCCACAAATGTGTCCGGATCTTCTTCGACTCCGGGGTCAAGAGCCCGGTTGGGATCCTCTAGCTGAGGAGATGGGCTGTGAACATCCTTCATGGCTCTGCGCAGTTCCTGCTTTGAATCGATGAAGTAAACATCTACACTAAAAATGTGGGAAGGACTGGAATAAAAGATAGCAACTCACCCAGCTTGGGGGGTTGTACATGGAGAATCCATCCTGTGGTTTGATATGGATGAACTCCTCCTCTTCTCCTTTGTACAAATCGGATAGTATCTCCGCCAGAGTGGCGGGAGAGTCCGGACCTTTACGGCCGCAGTGGGTGGCATCGTCTTCTCCATTGAAGTGCCACATGGGTTTTCCCCGATATTGAAGTGGTTGCACTCCCCGCATTATGCATATGGACATGACTTCAATAATTGTTAGTC
>NC_057804.1:376140887-376154352 GCF_018294505.1 Triticum aestivum | reverse complement strand
ATCAGCAATCTCCCGGACGTCATCCTTGAGGAGATCATCTCGCTTCTCCCCACCGAGGATTGCTGCCACACACAAGTCCTCTCAACTCGGTGGCGCCCTCTATGGCGCACCGCCCCCCTCAATCTCGACTGTCGTCAGATATCTGTCCTTCTTGAATTTGGTCTCCTCAGAGCCTTCGTCTCTTCTCACCAGCAGGGCCCTGTTCAATGCCTCTGCATCCCGACAAGCTACCTGCTGTCCATACCCGGCAAGGTGGACGCTTGGCTGACATCCCCTGAATTCGGAGAACTCCAGCAGTTTGAGTTCTACCATTACCACGAAAGTTTCATCCCACGAACATACCAAGAATTCATGCCCACACCACCGTTGTCCATCTCGCGGTTTCCTCCTCTCTCCACACCGCCACCTTCGCCCGGTGCCATCTACCAGACGATGTGGTACAAATGCGTCGACTCCCACTACTAAAAAAACTTTTGCTTGTGGTGGTTTATCTGTCGGAGCCTCACTTCACAGCATCATCCACTCTAGTTGCCCTGCCCTGGAGCGCTTGCTGATTGTTTTGGGAATAGAAATCGGTATCAGTTGTCTCCAAATAAAGTCGCCTCACCTTAAAAGCATTGGAATTTGTTTTAAAGGACAACAGCTCATCATCGAAGATGCCCCTTCACTTGAAAGATTGCTCCTTCATAGTTGTTATACACCTTCAGAAATATCTGTCATCTCTGCGCCCAAACTGGAGACCTTGGGTGTAATTCGTGACCCGTTTAATAATCACAAGGAGTTGGTGTTTGGCTCCTCACTTTTTCAGGCACCGTATATTATCATCTACACATTTGTAATCATATGCTGCATTTTTCATTTGTGCGCATAAGTTTTATATCATCTTGGAGTACACTTTGGGTACTAATATTATGTTATATGCTCAATGAAGAGTTCGTCCATTGATAGCCTATTAATGCTGCTGGATTCTGTCAAGATCATATATATCAGAATGTATAGTTTTGATCTGGACATAATTATTGGCTTGCTACGATGCTTTCGATCTCTGGAGAATTTATACATAGAGGTGATGATTTCATGCACATTGAAAGCCCGTATATACTGTACTAGAATTAACTGTTCAGCTGTCGTTCTTTCGACATAGTCATTTTTCAGACCTTAACTGTTTTCAATCTTCATGTCTACTTCGGCAGAACCACATGGAGAAAAACATATAACCAATCGGTGGCGTAGTAAGCACAAAGATTTTCTCGGTTCTCATGACATTCGTCTGAGGAAAATAACGATGGGACAATATGCATCCAACCAGACAAACAGAAGCTTTGTCACATTCTTCCTGTTGAATGCGAGGTTACTATTGTCCATTAGGCTTAATTTTTACAGCAAGAGATTTCTCACGGACGGACATGTTGAACAGCAAAAAAAAAGAAGTTTCAGGTGGACAAATGGGCTTCTAAACGTGCTCGGCTTCTATTTACAACAAGTTGTAGTCATCCTGGAATAATTTTTTTTGCACAGGATGTTGATTTTATGGATCAGACCAATCCATTTGTTTGTGACTGCAACAAAGAGTGGTTGGGTTAGATGTTACTGTCATGTTCAATCTGGGTTTTGTCTAAAAATTTGATGGACAATTAATCCTTAGGCTTTTTGTACCATCTGTATGCTTGAGTTGCATGTTGTTTCCCTCGTACTCCCCTCCACTTGCCACTACACTGCCGCATCTTCCATGGTTGCTGTTCGTTCCCGTCTGAGGCCTCGCCGTTGTTCTCCAACTTGGTTCGCTCGCTGTGCCCGCCGCCGTCTGGCGTTGTCAACATGGTCAACAACCAAGAGGAATCAGGAGATGACTGTACGTGGAGAGGCTGACAGTAGGGACCCACCAGGGTCATTGCATTTCGCAAGCAGGTGCCTCATTATTACAAGCCAAAAAAATACTTCCTCCTAATTGTTTGACAACTAGGTCCCACGTCATTGTCAATGTAGTCAATGAACGAGGAAATTACACAACAAGCAGATAACACCAGGGACCCAGCAGCTCGTCCAGTTGTTTTTTAGTTTCAGAGACGGAGCTCAACTGCGCTGTGCGGGGCTGTGGCCTGTTAGACCACGCTTACGCTTTTATTAAGCACATGACGAGCCCAGTTGATATATTTTTTCTTTGTGAAATTGGCTAGCCTAGTTCTTTTTTTGGAGAATACCAAAACCGAGGCCTACTTGCTTTTCTCAGCCCTGCTGGGCTGCAAATCATTCAAGACGAGGAGGGATGTAAGTTGTAAGAATTGGGCTTCCCCAGAAAATGGGCTATAAGTTGTAATAAATGGGCTGTAAATTTTTAAACCAAAGCCAACCAGCAATTGCATTAAAATATCATTTTTTCAGGATTTCTCTACTCTCTACTCTTATAAAAACCAAAGCTAACTGGTAATTACATTAAAATATCATCTTTTCTCCCACAAGATAAACTACTCATACAAATGCATCTTCATGTTCCGTGCAACGAACGGGCACCTTGCTAATTAAGGTTCTAAATTTCATTCATTTTTTGTGGAGAATTGTTTTTTGAATTTTATTTTGATATAATTTTTTGAAAATTATTTTTTACGTGACTCGAAATTTCGTGATTAAAAGAGTTCAGACCCCACCGAAATATGCAAAATTTCGTTGAAGTTTTTAGCAGTGCCCAGAATATATGGTCTATAATGCTAATAAAAAGAATATGGGCTTCAAATATCCTTAAGAATTAGCAAATGGGCTGTAAATTATTGAAAATAATGGCTAATGGGTTGTATGCTGTTTTCCACAGATTTGGAGGCTAACTTCTGGGCCTACTAGGTTGACGATGACACTGTCCTAAATTTTTTTTGACGCGTACGCAAGGCTTTGTCAACTTAGTCAACACATAACAGCGACTGTTGGATGTCCATCCAACGGTCGCCGTGCTTCTTCAATCTCTGATCTTCCTACTCCAGCCGCCCAAACCAGCACCGGCGGGACTGCCTGCTCTACAAAAAAAGACACATCCGTGACATTTTGGGCCAAACAAATTTTTTTCTGTCATACATATGACACTTCTATGAGGATAATTGTGACAAAACCCGGTATCATCATAGATGTGGTGGGTTCCTACTTCTATGACAAAAAATCATGACAGAAAATGGGCTATTCGTCCTGGGCGGGCCGGAGACACAGCTGCATGACATTCTTTGGGCCGTCCATGACGGAAAAAACCATGGTAGAAGCGAGGGGAAGGAAAATTTTGGGGAGTTGCCGGTTGCGGTGGGAGGTCGGGGGCGGACCGATGCGTGTTTCTCTCGTACGTATGCGCGTGTGTGCGAGGCGTTGGCTCTAACTGAACCCGAGCAAGGCGTTGGGCTCTAACTGAACCCGAGCGATTGCACTATAGGCTACGCGTTACTGAACCCGAGCGATTGCACTGTAGGCTACGCGTTACTGAACCCGAGCGATCGATCGATGGCTGTTAACTGAACCCGATGGAGTGATTCCTTCGCTACTGCTGCTAACTGAAGCTGATCGATGCTGCCTCTGGGATGAATAGTGAGCATTGCGGAGGGGGGGATTTGGATGAACAGTGAGCAGTGGTGTTGCCTCTGGATGAACATGAACCCATGGTGTGGAGGGCTGGATGAACAGTAGACGGTGGAGGGGTGGCCGTGGAGGGGTGGTTGAACAGGACCCCATGGTGTGGAGGCCTGGATGAACAGTAGACGGTGGAGGGGTGCCCGTGAAGGGGTGGTTGAACAGTAGCCGGTGGAGTAGCGCGCGGTGGAGGCTGGATGAACAGGATCCCGTGGAGGCTGGAGGAGGTCGACGGTAGCTCGTGGAGGCTAGAGGAGGTCGACGGTGGAGATGAACAGTATCCCGTGAAGTCCCGTTTTGCGGTACGCCACACCCCTCCCCCCCGTTTCGACCATAGCGCTCCAACACAAGTCCGTTTCGTCCGTTTTGCGGTACGCCACACCCCTCCCGATCAATAGGACCCCCGTTTCGACCGTAGCGCTCCAACACAAGTCCGTTTCGTCCGTTTTGCGGTACGCCACACCCCTACCGATCAACAGTACCCCCGTTTCGACCGTAGGTGGTCCGTTTCCTCCGTTTTGCGATACGCCAGGCTGCTCCCGATCAACAGGACCCTGTTCCGAACGTTGGAGGTCCGTTTCCTCCGATGTGTGGTACACCAGGCCTCGTTTCCATCGCCTGTTCCGTCCAAGCACTCCCGATGATCACGACCACGCATTTCATTCTGACCCAGCCGGTTGGCTCCCACGTGTTCCGTTGCCTCCCGATGAACACGACGCATTCCGTTGCCTCCCCATGAACACGATGATGACGCTGTTTCTCTGTTCTGACCCAACCATGTACGTATGTGTGAGTAGGCGTTCGAGACCCTTCTCGTATGTACGTACGTGGCCGTATTTTCTTTCTTGCACCCTCGCCGTTGTACGTACGTGTACGTGCGTGCCTCTACTACGACCAGTATGTACTTACACGTTCACGACCAGAATGACAACACTACGTACGCTTCGACTAGGTGGGTCCTGAGTGTCACGCACTTCCTTGCCTGTGAAGATGTAGCTGGTGGTTCCCTACAGTCAGGGGGGCGAATCGTTTCTTTTTTGCCCGGACACACTTCCTTGCGTGCGAAGATGTAGCTTGTGGGTCCCAGCAGTCAGGGGGGCGAATCGTTTTTTTGCCCGGACACACTTCCTTGCGTGCGAAGATGTAGCTGGTGGGTCCGAATAGTCAGGGGGCGTATCATTTTTTTGCCTGGACGGACTTCCTTGCGTGCGAAGATGTAGCTGGTGGGTCCTAGCAGTCAGGGGGAAATGTTTTTTCACGAAATACGGTGGCCCGTCCGGTTGGTCCCCGCTGTCAGGTGGAGGAATAATTATTTTGCGCGTAATAAGGAGGCACTTCCTTGCGGCCGCCGCGGACCCAGCTGTCAGCCTCTCTATGCACAGTACTCTTCCGATGGAAGTCGATCGTTGACCACATCGACCACGCCGCGGCGAGTGCACCACGGCGGTGGACGACGACGAGGCCTAGGAAGGGGACTACGCGGAGCCGAGGAAGACGCAGCAGTGGATGCCCACGCGAAGAGGAGTACGAGGGTGAGGCTGCCGTCGCCGCAGAATAACAGGGGGTGTGGGTGAGTAGAGGGATGGCCTGGCCAGCGGTGGGAGTAGTAGGGGGCGGTGAGGCCACCGCGGCATCACAGCCGACCACGGGAGGCAGGAGCACGCGGCACAACCGGCGCTGCTTTGGGCGGCTGGAGCACGAAGACCAAAGGTTCAAGAAGCACTACGGCCGTTGGATGGACATCATACGGTCATTGGAGCTAGAGTCGTTCATATTGACTAAGTTGACAAAGCCCGCCGTCCCCGTAAACTTAGTAGGCCCACAAGTCAGCCTCCCACCAAGGTGAGTCCCAGCTAGCAGGGGGAGTATTCATTTTTGTGTGCTTAATACGGAGGCATTTCCGGTGGTCCGAGCTGATAGCGGGGGGGAATGTTTTTTTAGCGAAATACAGGGACCCTTCCGGTGGGTCCCAGCTATCAGGTGGAGGAATCATTATTTTGCGTGTAATAAGGAGGTATTTTCCTGTGTGGGCCCTTACTGTTAGCCTCTTCCGATGGCTGTTGTTTGTTGACCATGTTGACCTCGCCGCGCTGAGAGCACAAACGCGGTGGACGAGGGCGGGGCCCAGGAAGAGAACCACCCGGAGCCGTCGAAGCCACCGCAATGGATGCCCACGCAGAGGGGAGAACGAGCGCTGAATGGTCGGCTGCGGGGTGAGGCTGACGTCGCCGGAAAATAACAGGATGTGTGGGTGGTTAGAGGGATGGCCTGGCGGCAGCACAGCCAGCCACGGGAGGAGGGAGCAGGCAGTCCCGCCGGCGCTGGTTTGGGCGGCGGGAGCAGGAAGATCAGAGATTGAAGAAGCACGACGGCTGTTGAATGGACATCCAATAGTCACTGCTGTGTGTTGACTAAGTTGGCAAAGCCTTGCGTACGCAACAAAAAAAAATTTAGGACAGCGTCATCGTCAACCTAGTAGGCCTAGAAGTCAGCCTCCAAATCTGTGGAAAATAGCATACAACCCAATAGCCATCATTTTCAATAATTTACAGCCCATTTGCTAATTCTTAAGGATATTTGAAGCTCATATTCTTTTTATTAGAATTACAGACCATATATTCTGGGCACTGCTAAAAAATTCAACGAAATTTTGCATATTTCGATGGGGTCCGAACTCTTTTAATCACGAAATTTCGAGTCACGTTAAAAATAGTTTTCAAAAAATTATATCAAAATAAAATTCAAAAAACAATTCTCCGCAAAAAAAGAATGAAATTTAGAATCTTAACTAGCAAGATGCCCGTTCGTTGCACGGAACATGAAGATGCATTTGTATGAGTAGTTTATCTTGTTGGTGAAAAGATGATATTTTAATGTAATTGCCAGTTGGCTTTGGTTTTTATAAGAGTAGAGAGTAGAGAAATCCTGAAAAAATGATATTTTAATGCAATTGCCGGTTGGCTTTGGTTTAAAAATTTACAGCCCATTTCTTACAACTTATAGCCCGTTTTCTGGGGAAGCCCATTTCTTATCCCTCCTTGTCTTGAAAGATTTGCAGCCCAGCAGGGCTGAGAAAAGCAAGTAGGCCTCAATTTTGGTATTCTCAAAAAAAAGGAACTAGGCTAGCCAATTTCAGAAAGAAAAAAAATTATCAACTGGGCTCGTCATGTGCTTTATAAAAGCGTAAGCGTGGGCTAGACAGGCCACAGCCCCCGCACATCGCGCAGTTGAGCTCCGTCTCTGAAACTGAAAAACAACTGGGCGAGCTGCTGGGTCCCTGGTGTTATCCGCTCATTGTGTAATTTTCTCATTTATTGACTACATTGACAATGGCGTGGAACCTAGTTGTTAAACAATTAGGAGGAAGTATTGTTTTGGCTTGTAATAACGAGGCACCTGCTTGCGAAATGCAATGACCCTGGTGGGTCCCTACTGTCAGCCTCTCCACGTACAGTCATCTCCTGATTCCTCTTGGTTGTTGACCATGTTGACAACACCAGACGGCGGCGAGCACAGCGAGCTAACCAAGGTGGAGAACGACGGCAAGGCCTCGGACGGGAACGAACAGCAGCCATGAAAGATGCGGCAGTGTAGTGGCAGGTCGAGGGGAGTACGAGGGCAACAACATGCAAGTCAAGCATACAAATGGTACAAAAGCCCAAGGATTAATTGTTCATCAAATTTTTAGACAAAACCCAGATTGAACATGACAGTAACATCTAACCCAACCACTGTTTTTTGCAGTCACAAACAAATGGATCGGTCTGATCCATAAAATCAACATCCTGTGCAAATGTTTTTATTTCAGGACGTCTACAACTTATTGTAAATATAAGCCGAGCACATTTAGAAGCCCATTTGTCCACCTGAAACTTCTTTTTTTGCTGTTCAACATGTTCGTCCGTGAGAAATCTCTTGCTGTAAAAATTAAGCCTCATGGACAATAGTAACCTCACGTTCAACAGGAAGAATGTGACAAAGCTTCTGTTTGCCTGGTTGGATGCATATCGTCCCATCATTATTGTCCTCAAATGAATGTCATGAGAATTGAGAAAATCCTTGTGCTTATTACGCCAACGATTGGTTATATTTTTTTCTCCATGTGGTTCTCCCTAAGTAGACATGAAGATTGAAAACAGTTAAGGTCCGAAAAAAGAGTATGTTGAAAGAACGACAGCTGAACAGTTAATTCTAGTACAATATATACGGGCTTTCAATGTGCATCAAATCATCACCTCTATGTATAAATTCTCCGGAGATCGAAAGCATCGCAGCAAGCCAATAATTATGTCCAGATCAAAACTATACATTCTGATATATATGATCTTGACAGAATCCAGCAGCATTGATAGGCTATCAATGGATGAACTCTTCATTGAGCATATAACATAATATTAGTACCCAAAGTGTACTCCCAGATGATATAAAACTTATGCGCACAAATGAAAAATGCAGCATATGATGACAAATGTGTAGATGAAAATATACGGTACCTGAAAAAGTGAGGATCCAAACACCAACTCCTTGTGATTATTAAACGGGTCACGAATTACACCCAAGGTCTCTAGTTTGTGCGCAGAGACGACAATTATTTATGAAGGTTTATAACAACTATGAAGGAGCAACCTTTCAAGTGAAGGGGCATCTTCGATGATGAGCTGCTATCCTTTAAAACAAATTCCAATGCTTTTAAGGTGAGGCGACTTTATTTGGAGACAACTGATACCGATTTCTATTCCCAAAACAATCAGCAAGCGCTCCAGGGCAGGGCAACTAGAGTGGATGATGCTGTGCAGTGAGGCCTCCGACAGATAAACCACCACAAGCAAAAGTTTTTTTAGTAGTGGGAGTCGAAGCATTTGTACCACATCGTCTGGTAGATGGCACCGGGGGAAGGTGGCAGTGTGGAGAGAGGAGGAAAACCTGAGATGGATAACGGTGGTGTGGGCACGAATTCTTGGTATGTTCGTGGTATGAATCTATCATGGTAATGGTAGAACTCAAACTGCTGGAGTTCTCTGAATTCAGGGGATGTCAGCCAAGCGTCCACCTTGCCAGGTATGGACAACATGTAGCTTTTCGGGATGCAGAGGCATTGAACGGGGCCCTGCTGGTGAGAAGAGATGATGGCTCTGATGAGATCAAATTCAGGAAGAACAGATATCTGACGACAGTCGAGATTGAGGGGCGCGGTGCGCCATAGAGGGCGCCACCGAGTTGAGAGGACTTGTGTGCGTCAGCAATCCTTGGTGGGGAGAAGTGAGATGATCTCCTCAAGGATGACGTCCGGGAGATCGCTGATGCGGTCCACCGAAGATTCTACCGGTTCCTCAGATCCGGGTGGGGGGGGGGCTCGCCGCTTCTCCCCGCGCTACCGGTGCGGGATCTACAACCGGCGTCGCCGCTGGCGGGAGCCTCGTCTTCTTGGCGCTGGGGCCAGCCGACTCCATTTTCCTTGTGGGCATCGCACCGAGCTCACGGGTGTGAGCAGAGTAGCCAGAGACGAGCCTAGTGGCAGTGCGAGTGGGGAAGAAGGAGGGCTAGGGATTTCTGTAGGAGTGGAAGAAGAGGAGCAGGCGTTTTCTATACGAGTGAGGAAGAAGGTGAGTGGGGTTTTCTGGACGAGTGAGGAAGATTGGGGAGCGGGGGTAATTGGGTGGGGAGACGGAAGCGGGAGAGCGAGATGTTCATGTTTATAAGGCACGCTGCACTAACTACTCGCTTTTTCCCAAGAACCGCTCTCTTCTTTTGCGTTGCTGCATGACTGGGCATGCATGCAGGATGCATGTGCCCGCTGGCCACTGCATGCGCCTGGTTTGCTACTAGGCCTATTTAATAGGGTGGTTATGGAGTAAATTAAGGAGATTTATTTTCTCTGTGTGCATCCACCAAATTAGAGGATGCGGTACTGGATGCAGACACTCACATTAAACTAACATTCAGAAGAACAAAAGTTCAGCATGTCTATGCATCTCAATGATTCACCATACTATAACCAATATACAAAACAGTGAGAATGTGTGGAAATAAAGAAAATTGGTCAATGCTTCTCTAAGCAAAGGGCCTCCCTGTGCACGCATTAATTTCCTGGGCATGCTTGTTTCTTCTCAATGTTGCGAGCACTTTGATCATGTTGGCAACTCCACAGCTATCTAGCTGCCTCATATTGCAATTGATGCTGACACATTTGCAGCAAACACATGAGGCAATAGAGATGACTCAACATGGGTCCATATTGTGCAGTTCCCCTGATATCCTATTCATTGTCCTGAATCTGAAAATATAGGAAAACAATAGCTATACTTAAACGGTGTTGCAAAACAGTAGCACATATCAATAGCTCGGCATGACAAAACACGATCATTTGGATGAAGGGGATACTGACCTGCCTGAGGAAGATTACATATAATTTCATAAGTCCTTGGTTGATTTCCACCTTCGGCTGCACTGCTTGTTTGCTCCTCCAGACATGACAGGATCGTTATGCACTACATTCAGCAAGTCAACGTACGAATAAGCTAATTTCATCTTGCTGTGGTCATTGTACCTAGTTACGAATGTAGGAATACCTGGAGCACCATGAGGTTAGCTGACAGCACGTAGATGCAGCCATATAAATTTTGTGCAGAGCTACCAAAATTGAGGTTTGTATCCCTTCCCGTTATGAGAATTATTCTTGAAGTTGGTAGAATGTGATGGCTTGTTCTTTGCATCAAACTTGCCTTTCCCCTGAGATTTGTTCTTGTTGTTTTGGGGTTGGTTGGGCTGGAAGTTCTTCTCGTGTACCATGTGGGCACTAGAAGCTCCCTCAGCGACCCGAGCACGTGTGTCTTTTGCTCTCACCTTCTCCTCAAAATCAAGAGTGCTAATGAGATCCAAAACAGAAAACTCATGTCTCTTGTTTTTCAGAGAAGTAGCAAAATCGTTCCACAAAGGTGGAAGCTTGGCAATGATGGTCCCAGCAACAAATTTGTCCGGCAACACACACTTAAAGTACTCAAGTTCCTTAGAGAGTGACTATATCTCATGAGTCTGCTGAACAACAGAGCGCTCATCAGTCATCTTGTAGTCACAGAATTGCTCCATGACGTACAACTTGTTGCCAGTGCCCGAGGGCCCAAACGTGGCCTCGAGCGCAGCCCACATGTCTTTGCCGCTGTCAAACAACATATACGAATCCACAATGGAATCGTCAAGAACACTCAGCAGGGCGGCTTTGAAGAGGGTATCCATGTTCTGAAAAGCTTCATGTTGTGTAGGACTAAGATCGCCCTCAGGCTTACCCTTAGTGGCGTCATAGCAGCACATGATCTGAAACCAATATACTGCTCTTGTGCGCCACCTTTTATATTGCACCCCCTTAAAAGTAGGCGGCTTCAAAAGTGCAGCAAAACAACTCGGAGTAAATTGCCTGTGATAAGGTTTTTGGATTGGATTGTTGAATATATGAGCAATTTAGTATGAGATTTAATCTGAATCAGCAGTAAATAGATCATGACGACAATTGCAAACATCAAAGTAATGATGCGGACTAAACCAGGAGGACAGAATCACATACTATACAGCGGGAGCAGAACCGATGTGGTTGATGTTGTCACTCATGTCGTTGATGAAGAGGTTACCGAGGTCGGGGAAGAAGGCTGTCGTTGAGGAAGTCGTCGCTGGCAGCAGTCATAGGAGTGTGCTCCCCAAAAACCTGATCGCCCCTCTCCCGTACAGGATCTCGAAAGGCGGGGTTCGGAGGACTGCTGTCCCTTCTCACGGTGCACGCCGGAAGGAGGGCTGGAGAAGAATTGCGTGGCGGCGCTAAGATCTGGAACTGTGCGAAACCATATGATACCACGGCGGCTAGGGTAGAGCATGTCAGTTCGGAGTATAATAGTAGGCCTTTGGCCCCTAAACCCCACGTCCAAGTCAATAATAGCTCAAAAAAAGTCAATAATAGCCCCACCAAGGTTTGTCTCAAAAAAATCAGAGTAATTAAGGTGTCCGTTTGTCCCTTTAGTATAAATACAATATCATTAATAATGGCCCCACCTTTTGTCTCACAAAGTAGAGTATGTTGGAGTACAACCGGCTACACGTTTACAATCCGCTTCTCTTCTCTCTCGTCTTCTCTCTCCTTCAACTAAGCACAAATACTATATTTAAATCCTTATAGCCTCCTTATGCCATCTAATTATAGTAGTACTTTCTCTAAAAGTTACTCTCCACTGTGTAGTTTGAAATGATGGGCGTGCAGCGGGCGGTGCCCTCGGTCGGCGCGCCGCTTCAACGGCGGAAGCAGTGAGAGGTCGCGTCGCCCTGACTTGCCATCAATGTGGAGCAGCGGGCTCAGCTGGCGCCGAGCGGGAAGCACGCGCGGGAGGGGGGAGGGGTTTTTGTTGGGCCAAGAAGGTGAGAAGCCAACTTGGTATCGGTTTGGACGGGGAAATATCATGTGCTCCCATACTCTGCATATGACACTAGTGTATGTTACTACTCCCTCCTTTCCGGTTTATAGAGATGTTTAGAGTAACATAGTAATATGTTACAGGACAAGTTACTCCCCACTATGGCCAGCCTTGGCCTCTCCCAGTGCTCCACCATGTATAGCTACTAAGCCTGCCACGTAGGCATAAAATATGATGTGGCACCAATAAACTAAGCACCTATGCATTGAACACTTGAGTTACTAAGCCATTTAATGCACTTAGCACCTCATCTAAAGAGCATTAATAGTATAGCCAGCTGCTGGCTATAAGCCTACAGCCCATCTTATAGTTAACATGTACTACAAAGTGCCTAGGAGCACGTGCTAGAGCTGGCTCTTCACGAAGAGCCCGCTTACCTTCTCTCTCCTCTTCTCTTTCCTCCAACTAAGCAGAAATATACTACTGTTTATTCCTTATAGCCCGATGACTCAGCTCTATTGTACTTGTTCTAAGCACATCTAAGCACTTACTAGCACCCCCTTGACCGTGGACCTTGACGGTGTACGTCACCTCGTGTCTCATAATTTTCCTCGTCATCATGTGAGTCCTAGAAGATCTCACCCACATCATCATTAGCATGCACCCGCCTTGATAGACAACGTGTGTAGAAGGAGTAGAGGCGACTGGGGATGCACCACCACCACGTCGTGGGCACTCAGTATGTGCTCGTGTGCGTGCAGCGTGCGTGTTTTTCCATCGGTGCTAGCTCTAAGGCGGAGGCTGCGGTCGTCTTCATCTCCGACTAGTAGTTGAGCAATGACGGCAAAGAGGTGCTGCAAGAGATGCGTATGCGCCGTTGCGTGCAAGCTTCGCCGTAGCACGACGAACGGGACGTCGCCGCGGATGGCGCACGCCTCCATGCAGCCGAGTGTGTGCACATGCATGTGTTATTCACGTGCATTCTGCGGCCGAGCGTGTGTGCATGCACGTCTTGTGTACGTGCGTTGTGTGCTCCATGCTGTGCGCGTATGTGCATGAGTTGGATCGGATGCAGTAAGTGCGTTTGCTTGTGTACATATTTTGGAGTGTAGATTCACTCATTTTGTTTCGTATGTAGGCCCTTATTGAAATATCTAAAAAGACTTATATTTGGGAATGGAGGGAGTATAAAACATCTTCAACTTAGCATCCTGATGTACCGTTTCTAGTGGTTAGCAAAAATTTCATGTTCTTTTAGTTGTTTATAGGTGGGCAGGCGGCAAAAAACAGGTGGAAATGCGCAAGGTTCCTTGTAGACGCTCCACTGCGAGGTTCCTTGCTCCTTCTCGGTCGTCGGGAATCTATGCTCTTCAACTCTTTTCTTTTACGTGAGCTTTGTTCATCCTTTTCCCAACACGCGAGACATCTAGCATCAAGGTGCACGTGTCATGCAAGAAAATGGAGATAATCAG
>NC_057804.1:376131992-376140579 GCF_018294505.1 Triticum aestivum | reverse complement strand
TGGCACCTACGCAATATTTTTTCTCCTCGATGGCACGTGAATGCCACGTGAATAGTGCACGTACTCAACGACGGAGCACGGGATGGTAGCAATGACATGGTCAGCCCTTTTTTGTTGAGAGTACGTACTACTAGTAAATAACTTTGATGTGTCCCGTCAACTCGTAGAACGACGAGAAGCTTGATTACGCCTTCTCCCTCGCCAACGCATGCGTGATGGCTCGCAGCACGAGGAGAAAATTTTGCTTAAAAGCGGTGGACGTGCAGTAGTTCATTTGGTGTCAGATTGCCAGAAGCACTACTGTAGAACCATCGACTTCCGGAAGAGGCGAAGAGCCAAGCGCAAGGTCACCTACTAACCTTAGCCTAGGCGTAGTGGGAGTAAGATAAGTAGAGGTATCTCCTTTTTTTATTCTAGAAACAACCACACGCGAATATCAAGGTGCTGGTTATGTAGAACAAATTTCCTGCAGTCCGTGCTTAGCACTCCTCTATCTCTCTTCTCAGCCAGCCAGCGGACGCGCATAGCCCATCGTCTGTTTGCTCACATGCGGCCCAACATGTTAGTGAAAACGCAAGAGGACCCACTGAACCTGCACATCTTTCACCTCGACATGCTGGTGATGAAAAACAAATCCAAGAAAGATCTTTGGTGGCCGCTTTTGGAGTTACTCAAGAGTAGTAAGATTCTATTTATAGTTTAACCCAAGATGCACATCCCGTGGCTTCAACTTATCAACTACCACTCTATTTTCTTTCATGACATGACCTAGATGCTGGATGTCCCACGTGTCGGCAAAAGGAGGAAGAACCCGACCAAATCTTCGGTTCTGCTCTCGGATTAGACTAATTGTGCTAACTTAAAATTTTTATTGTGTACTCCCTCCGTTCCAAAATACTTGACTTTCATTTGTCCAAAAATGGATGTGCCTATATACTAAAACATGTCTAGATACATATATATTTTGACAAATACTACCTCCGTCCGGGTTTATTGGTCCCCATTATATTTCGTGCCAAATTTTGACCATAGATTAAACTAACAAAATGTTTACGCATGTCACCAAACATTATATTTTTCAAAACTATGTTCAAATACGAATCCAATGAGATAATTTTTCTTGACATGCATTAACATTTTGTTAGTTAAATCTTTAGTCAAAATTTGACACAAACTACAAAGGGGACCGATAAACCAGGACAGAGGTAGTAGAACGGAGGGAGTAGAATGGATGCAAGTTTTTGTATTGGTAAGAAGAGTACATCCATATATTGATAGAGCGTTGGAGTTGGCCTTACAAGTGGGACCACAGTTGAGGAAACCGACTATCGGCAAACCCCCACCTTGCCTGCCGCGTGATGGCTGAGTTAGAGACGATGAGGTTGAAGAGATTGCTCTAGCATGGACTCCAAGAAATATGGTGTCAGATGGAAGTCGTGCTGGTGGCGTGTGCCGTACTCCTGGACGTGAATGCTTGTTCTAGCCCATGCCACCCTACTACTCCTACTACTTACTATATAGTACTACTAGTATCGAGGATTCGAGGTGCTGGTTACGTATGGCTACAGAAAAAACACCCGCACGACGCGCGAAGCATGTGAAGCTAGTACAAATAGTGTACTACTATCGTTGATGATTGGCCTTATCCGATAACCTATTGCAATGCACGTACAATTATGTATTCAGAAAATATTTTTTTTGCCTTGTCGCACCACTCACTCACAGAAGCAACTCGAAAGCCATTCATAAATTTAGTATGTTTATCACAGGCATATCATTTTTTACATACAACAGGTCATCAACCCACATCGACAACGAGGATACATTATAAATACTAAAGTTTTCACCACACAACAAATAACAAGCAATGAAATGAACTTCAACTCAACCATTCCTTGGCGTTGGAAACACTTGCTTTGAACCACAAGTGATTCTCTGGCATGGGGCATCTATTGTCGATCTCGAGACCAACGCAGGACTGATCATCCAGGCTGAAGCGGCCTACTATATTAGTACCAGGGTGGGGAACCACCCAAATGTCCGAGGTATAGACACAGTTGCTTCTCATAAATGGTGCTAGTAATGTTGTGTCAACAACAGTTGGATCGCCTTTCACCATCATCGGATAGTTTTGTCCAAGGAAGAGCGAGTTTTCTCCAAGACTATAAATTCTGTACCAGGGAGAAGGTGTTGGCGCTAGCACACTAGTATCCATCCCGAATACCATGCAACGGGTGTTGGAATAGGTCCGGAGAGTGCAACCATGGGAGACTACACCTGCTTCCTTAGCAGTAACATCATCAGTGAGCTGTATACACACGAGAAGAGGTGATCCATCGGAATTAGTTGCCATGCGCCAACGAGTATATGGGCGCTGCTCGTCCTCATGCTCGTGATCATCACCATCGTCATCTCCCTCTTGGTTACAAATTTTTTCAAGTATAGGTGGTGGAATTTTCACAGGACCTTGGAAACACAAGAAGAAGGTTAATTAGTAAAGGGAAACTTGCTAAACGCATGCATGTGGATGAAACAATTATAATTACGATGGAAGACAAACGTACCGAAATCATAACGATTCCATGCAAAAACAGTGCCTCGAGTGGTGGCAGCAAACACAAGGCCCTCGTATTCAATTGCATCACAGTACTCATTCGTGTATAGAAACTGATTTTTGAGCAATGTCCATCGAGTCAAACTAGCAACAACGGCAACAAGCTTGTCGAAGATAGCAACAACTTCATAGTTGTTGTAATTCCAAGTGCGGGTGGGGACTTGAGAAATTGCTATCTTCCGTAGAAGACAGTCACCATGATTTTATTTGAACGTGCATACAATACCGGTGTGCTCAACCTCTGGGCAGTCTGCTGAGATTTTTGGAAGTGGAACCCGGTCACGAGTGTACACATTCACAAGTTCCCACTCGCAGTTGGACCCAATGTAAACAACCCAATCTCCATTTGCGCCTGCCCAGGCCTTGCCCTCAAGCGATGGCATCTTAATATCATACGTATCATTATCAAGCGGCATCAACTTGCACAGGGCAAGGCCTCCGTCGTGACGGCGCTGGTCATCAGGGTCACGGTGAAGAAGATAGGGGAGATCAAACCGTTCCTTGACTCTTGGGTTCCTTGTAATGATGTTATTAGTTGAGTCAAGAATGGGCTTGAATGAACCTGCCATGCTAGCCGAGGTGATGACGTCGCACCGATCAATGAGTTCCTCCACCACGTCATCTTTCAGATCGGGGCAAGAATAACGGGGTCGTTTCCGTCCTGTTCCCTCCATGGAGAAGACGATCGAACAATGACAGAAGAAAGCGTGAAGTGCTGAAGGAAAATGGAGGAGGGAGAGGAAGAGCGTGCGACAGCAGTTCCAAATCAAGAGGGAAAGGCGAAGCATCGGTGGACGGTTGCCAGTTTGCCACGGTTCACGAAGGGGCGCCCCGGCCTACACGTAGGTTCGGAAATACTCCTACTACTCGCCGTCGTCTCACTGATATGTTGGAACGGGACCACATATCAAGGAAACATGGTGTGTAATTTCTCGTGCAAAATGCGATCTGGCCGCGTTGGCCCGAAGTGCCACATTTTCTTGAAAGTTTGCCGCATTAGTTATCGACCTTTATTTTTTTTAACATGAAATTTGAATGGATAGCTTCTGTGGTCATCACACATGAGAGGATATAGTGATGGTTGATTCGCCCGAGCAACTTTACTGTGGGAATTTGGGAGTACCAGCGGATTCAAGGAACAGAGAAATGATGGTTGCTTCGTCCGAGCAACTTACTGTGGCGAAGGTGGGGCTCTGTGATTTGACTGCTCACTAGTCATTACTACTGGGGCGCAATGACCGGGGTGAATCTTTCCCTGAAGTTGTGTTGTGCACTCAATATTGCTGCATGGCAAGTTGTGTTGTGCCGGATGAAGGATGTCCAACATGTCGGCGAAACGAAGTTGAATTGTTTCTGGCATAGCTATCAATCCTTCAGGATTTGTTTATATGTATGCATAATTTTGATGAAATTGTACTGTGATGCTATGAAGGTTTCAACTCTGGTTCCCGCAGGAAAAAAAAAGGATTCAGCTTAGGATTCATGTGTCTTGCCTCGAGATTATCTCGTTACAACATTCCATCAAATACAAATGAAACTACCATGGCTAATGCATCTCAATGGTTTGCAGATCAGCACCAATATTCACATCACAACTGAAGACAAAGTTGTGAGAAGGTGTACAAATAAAGAAAAAAATATAATTGATCGATGTTGTTCGTAGGCATGGCTCCATTTCCTTGGCACAATGTTTATTGCTTGGCAGCTAGTTTCACCCAGCTCTGTAGCCAAAAAAGAGGTGTATGAAGGACACCACAATCCGATCATTTTGTGCAGCTCCACTAAAATCGGGCAGACCATCCCTGTTTGCAAAGACATCTAGTCAATGTGATTACAATAATAGTGGAACTAGATGATGAAACATAACACACATAAATAGAAGCTGATCACCTCTACGATCTCTCTTTAGGACTAACTTCTTGTCGGAGAAGATTAGGCACGGAGTTGGATGAGGAGGATAGCAAAACCAATCTCCCTTTCCGCGGTCCCACAGAAATGTAAAAACGTTGCCCGTGTGACATTTTGGCGGAACTGCACAAAACACTCTTCAAAAAAGTGATTTGTGCAGTTCACCAAAAGGTCGCAATAGCAACGAGGTGAAAATGGATAGCCCTGTTTGCAAAAGGAGGTCGAAAGGAAACAATTACTGCCCAATAACACGAGTTGAAGACACATACGCCGACAAAAAGAAGCATGTTCCATGTAAAAAGGGAAAGATAGCACATGGTGGTTTATCAAAAATGGTTTGAGGACGAGATTGCAAGATGGAAAGTATGCCGGCCGAGATACGATTTAAGCAAACAACTAAAGAAGATCCACATGCAGCAACATGGGAAGATGGGAAGTGGAGCAAGGCCGGAGGAAGCTATACCTGAAGGTCGTCGGGATGTTACTAGGAGGGCGTCGGCGGCCGGGATCTGCCCATACTGCGGCAGCGAGCAAGTGGCGAAGGCCCTACCGTGCTGGAGCTTGGTCAGAGAGAACGACGGGTACCGTAGATCGGGACGAGCTGCCTCAACGCCATCGAACGGACAGATGATGCACATCCTCCCTTTCCACTAGAGGACGGGATGCGGCCGGATCACTGACCAACGCTGAGAGAGAGAGAGGCCACAGTGGCCTTGTGTGAGATTGTGTGACGAGACTCACAAGAGACAAACCCATTTTTCCATTTTCCCCAGGCAATCGTTTTATATTCTAGGCATGGTACCCGACCCTCCTTCGAGTAAACAACCGCTACACGCATCAAATTATCACGTGGGCTGCCTTTTGGTACAGAAACGAACTCCACCGTGTACCCGCGCGGGTGTGGCCGGGAACGAGACGTGAGTACATGCGTCCTGCGTGCACTTCTTCTTTAGGTGCAGGTACATACGTGGGTGGGTGTGAGAGAGATGGTTTGTGCAAAACAGAGGCAATGTGTTGATTATATTTCAATCAGAAAAACATAACGTATGCAATGTGTGTTAAACAGAGTCATGGATGTGAGATATCGGTAGAATTGAAAACAGGGATGAAGTGTGTGGCTGCGCGATCGATAAAGAGTGCCATCGAATTTGTGTTTGCCCACGTCAAAGATACAGGGCGGCTGGCCTACTGGAATTTGAGAGGGCAGAGGTGCAGTTCTTCTCTGTGGCATGGACACCTACCTACAACATTCTACTATCGGTGTGTGTGTGGTGGGGGGGTAGAGACCGGTCGACTAGTATATGTCTGGGGAAGGAGAGATACCTAGCTATGTATTGAGGGAGATCGATCGACATCCATGGATATGTGTAGCAGAGGAATAAGGTTGGGAAAAAGACAAAGGTAGAGCGTCGGAGCGTTGGTGGTGGAGTGGCGTCTCACAAATGGTGGGAGAGGCCTGCTAGACAAACGGAGGGTATGAGTGCAATATCAATAAGAGAGTGCGGGGGATGTCTGTCTGTCTATGCACGTGCGTGTGAGAGATGGGTCGGGAGGTATTCAAGGATGATGAGGGGAGAAGATATGGTTGTGGTAAGCATGCATAACTGCATAGGAAGATCAACCGTCGTGTGTCCGAGAAAAGGAGAGACATAACTAGCGAGGTAAGTGTATCGGTGCTTGGTGAAAACAAATTATAGTCGACCTGGATATATGTAGGGAGATCAGTTCATATACACGCCTGCATGTGTTAGAAGCAAATAAGGTCCGGAGAGGCAGACATGGGGAGAGAGTGTGGCTAGGAGGTGGTGCGGGAGGCCTACCATGTCGAGGGAGGAGGAGTGTGCGAGCATGTGACTAATGAAAAGAGGGGCGGGAGTCTGCACCTGCGTGGAATCGTATTGGACATATGGGGGCATGGACGGTGAAAAAAGAAGAGGGGAAGTATATATGTGTTTGTTGTAGGCACACTTGACTAGAGAGGTATATCGACCAGTGTGTGCCAGAAAGAAGGAGCTGGGGGCCTACACACACCGCTGGTGGACGACCTAAAGAGAAATAATGAACGTGCGCGATGGAGGGGACGCTAAGGGTGTGTGAGGGGGGCATGTGCATGCACGATAGAAAGTTAGCGCTAGCTAGCTACAAATAGAAGAGGATCGTGAAGGTGTAAAAGACGAACAAAGATCATAATTCATTATAAAAGGTGGATACAGATACTTGGAGAAGATATCATAATGTACAACATTGATTATAATTTGGGCTAATGTGTGGCTTTTGCAACTTAGGTCTAAATACTTGTCATAATGTAGCGGGCGGGGCACTATACTTTGTGTGATAAACACGGTGTATGTATGGAACATGGTTTAGATTATGAATATATAGTTAGTACATCAAATGTGCTATTATTTGGAATCAACATCAAGTGTATTCAAAAAATAGAATTCGAGTTCATGTAGTACACATAGTTCATATCTATCTCTATAGTAATCATGTGGTGTGTTATTAAGGTAATACACGAATGATGGTTGAAGTTGGCAACAATCATGATTGTAGATTCTTATTGAAATAGAGAAACGAATTCAAATTTAGTTCGAATTGCAGCGGTAGTATAGACATTTGGAATGCACTAAAATGTTGGTATGAGTAGGTTACATGCATTATACAGCAAAGCGAACAAAAGTAATCAGACATAACATAAATTCATACTCCCTCCTTCCGTCTATATAGGGCGTAATGAGATTTTTAAGACCGCCTTTGACTATTGACAAGATTAATAGTACATGACATGCACAATGTGAAAATTATATCATTGAAAGAACCTTTCACAGACGAAGTTAACGGTGTGCTTTGTGTAAGTTGCATGTCATATATCATTGCTCTAATATTTGGTCAATGTTAGCATCGAAAACACATTAGGCCCTATATAGATGGAAGGAGAGAGTAGCTTTGAATAGCATTTGTATAGTAAAACGGGGCAAGACTGTTTCTTTGTGTGGTGTGAATAGTTTTATTTTTTTCGTTTTCTTTTTTGTTGAGGGAAGTGCGAATTGATTTGGTACGTACAAGTACAATATTATTACACGTTAGGTTTGTTATATCCCGAAAATTTAGATATCGTGCTCCCAAAATTGGCGCCTTCACGACTCGCGCCTTGCTATCCCGAAATTACAACACGCGTGAAAACTCCCTCCTGCTGCCAAATCCCGACACGTGAAATCCTCCTTCTAACCCTGAGCCGAAAGGGCCGCTAGTTCAAATCGGTGGGGGGTACTTTTGTAACACACCCTACATTTTGGACAAGCGCGTCCGTAAGTCATGCTTCACCCCCTCCCATCGCCCCCTTTTCGCCATTCGAAATCCCAGGCCGCCATAACCTCTCCGCTCCAGCTGCGAAACCCCACCCTCCCCCGTCTGCCACATCACCACTGCCCAGCCGGAGCCTCTTCCCCTACGATGTCGTCCACCGCAACAGCTCGACGTCCCTCGTCCACCTCCCCGGATGAGGTTCTGTCGTCCATCTCGCCGTCCCGCCGGTTCAGCCGCCCTGTCCTCCACCTCCAAGGAGCTGCTCCGACGATCGCCTCGTCTATCACAGCTACTCCATCCCCATAGCGCCGCCTTAACCTGCTCCACTGGAACCGCAACATCCTCACCGACTCCTCGGACGAAGTCGAGGCCTACTCGGCGCCACCAAAGAGGTTGTACACTCATCGCATCACACCTTCTCCTTAACTCGACCTCCTGGCGCCGACGGTGCTCCATCTCGCACCCCCATGGAGCGGCTACCTTGAAGCCGGCGCCAAGGCGATATCTCCATGGCGGCTCTCCCCCAGTGCGAGGCCCCTTTGGCGGCGGCGTCCATACCAGACGGATCTGCTGCTGCTGCTGCTCTGGCTCTCGCTCGCTCGCTCATGCTACTGCTACTGCTCCTACTCTCGCTCGCTCGCTCGCGCTGCTGCTGCTGCTCCGACTCTTGCTCGATCACTCGCTCGCCCAGCTGCTGCTACTGCTCTACCCCTCGCTCGTGCTGCTGCTCTGCTCCGATTAAGCCACACTTCAGTCGAC
>NC_057804.1:376034848-376131655 GCF_018294505.1 Triticum aestivum | reverse complement strand
AGGGACGGGGGCTCGCCGGAGAGGTACCCCACTATCTATCTTAGGGTTCAGGGTGGGGGGGGGGCGGGGGCCTAGAGGGCTGGCCGGGGCGGCGGTGGCGAGTTGTTTCGGGGCGGCAAGGCGGCGCTGGGGCCGGCGGTTCGGCCGGTGGTGGCAGGCAGCTCAGGGGTGTGCAGGTTGAAGATGAACTGCAGGCCCTCCCGAAACTACATGTCAAGTGTCTCTCTACTACCATTGCGTTCAGTTTCGGCAGTAGCATTCAGATTCCACAGTTAATTTCAGTTTTGACAGTTAAGTTTAGAGTCAACAGTTTTTACCTCATCTGTTGTAGTCAGGTGGTTTTTGGTGATGTTAATTTTACATTCATTTTTCATCATCTATTGGAGATGCTATTAGAATCCCACTAGAGATTGTGATGTATGTCTTGTGCTGCTTCAGCCTTGGCGTCTTATGGCTCACCGGAGCTCCTCCAACGACAGAACAATCCATCACAATAGAGCAGTGCCTTGGACGCCGTCTACAGATTCCTCAAATCTTCCTCCACACCTCCGACAGCCACCTCTGCCTCAACTGCTTTAGCGACCAACCCAATGATGCTGAGGTCGACACGGCTACGGCAAAGAGGTTGTACACTTGTTGTGTCACTTATTACTATACATTCACGTCGATCCATTAGGGCTATTTTGGTTCAACGAAAAAACATAGCAATAGGGAATTTTCCAATGGCACTCTACTATTCAATTATTCATGCATTTTGTTGAAAGGAATGAAGCAAAACATCCACCTGGACCTACTTTTCAAAATCCTATGCATGAAAACAAGATCAAGTGCATTAGTGCCAGAATAACATTCTAACTGTACACGCTTTCATATGATTTCTCTTTATTTTGGCTATGTTTCTTTGCATTCCTCTGCTCTTCCAATTCCTGTAAACCAAACACCCAAGTTGATAGAAATCATGTGTTTACAACGCTCTATTTACCATGTGCATTTTCCGATCCTATTCCAGTGATTTTCCTATCCCTGCGTTTTAAGAATCATGCAAGCCAAATGAGCCCTTACAGAATTACTTCAGTTACAGGTACGTGTCGAAGGGAACTTTGTGTGGTTTGTCCTGCTCCTGCCGCGGCGTCGTCCACCTCACCCGAGCTGCTCCATCGACAGAAGCATCCACCAAACCAGATATCATGACTCCTAGCCGTCTTTCGCCGCCTCAGATCTCCTTCCCTGCCGCCGGCACGTACCCCAACAGCATCACCATCATTGACTCAGCAGATGAACCTGAGGAGTACACGGGTCCACAAGAGAGGTCGCACTCTTTTGTTTCTGCTTATGTTATGCACTCTTATGTTATGCATCGTCCCGTTCAGCTCTTCGACTCCCAACTCAGGTCCAAATTCATGTTCAAACTTGAGTTCTAAATTAGTTGTGGGACACATATCGAGGCAGCAATGAATAGTATGTCTGTCTAATATCTGGTTCACCTAGGTTATGCCTATGTTGTTCATCTTGGGTGGGAAACAAATAGTAAAGCAATCATCATCTGTCTTTTTATTAATTTAAAGCAATCATCAGCCTGCTATCATTATTTTTGGATCCATCCACTGGTTGTTACCATCACTCTAAATTTCTGCATGCTCTCCTTACATAATCTCACCATATTTTTTTCGTATGCATGTCAGATATTGTACACAATCATGCTGAACATATAGAGAAAAAGAGAAGAGTTTTGTGCGGCAATACAATGTCATGCAGACATCGCTCCATGGTGGGTTCAATGGAAAACCCTCCCCACCCCTCTCCAGATTGTAATCCAGAGGAAGATATCTGTTCTGAGGCGGATTCAGACGCCGCTGACCACTCCTATTTACCCCCCAAGGTGTTTGCTCTACCTTGGCATGATGATGTTAGTCATATCATGCATATGTTGCCTTGCAGTGCCTACTTTTGACATCATATATGTCATCTGCTTAGTTTAGACATGTTCTGTAATGCCACCTGTTTAGTTTCTATATCATATATGGGAATTATGCAGTCTCATGTCTTTTAGCCAGCCATAATATATGTGAAATGTGCAATGCCATCCTGTTTAACCAGGCATCATATATTTGAATGATATCTTGCCTATCCTTTTCTTCATTACATTTCCATTTGTCGACAATGTTTGTACATTAAACTACTCTTCCCGTGAATCAACCATTTGGGTGGGAGATGGAAAAATCTGGAGTGAAAACAAGCCTTCAGAGCAGATAGTGCTACCTGTCGAAGCAGATCTCTTGTTGGGTCCCGATAGCTCCTCAGAGATGGATTCAGAGACAGATGACCAGTCCTATTCCCCTACTGAGGTGTATGCTCTAACTTGGCATGGTTATACTGCTCATATCATGCATACGGTGGTTTGCATTGCATAGTTTAGACATCATATACACAATATTCAACACCATGTTCTTAGTTCAGACATCATATCGAATGCCCTCTGTTTAGCATATAAATCACATATGTGAATTAAATGATGCGATCCTAATTACTTAGATAACATGTAGGTGAATTATGTCATGCGATCCTATTTTGTTATTCATCATATCTTTGAATTATGTTATGCTATGCTATCCAGTTTAGATAGACATCATATATGTGAAATTATGTCATGCTATCCGTTTTAGTTAAACAATATACATGTCAACTATTTCAGGCCCTCTTTTTTCCACACTATCTATTGCATCTATCTCTCATACAATGTTTGTACATTCAACTATGTTTCCTGTTTATCAGCCATTTGAATTGGAGCGGGTGATGCCAGTATCTAGCGGAATAAAAACACGGTCTTCAAATAAAACAGTGCTACCTATTGGTGGAGATAGCACCCCTGTTGTACATGCACAAGAACCAGCCCTACCACACATAACCCAAACTCTCGCAGATTGTACCCCTACTGCGATGGACAGAGAACCAACTTCACCCAATCTAACCCCAACCCCAGCCGATAGTAACCCAGTTCCTGTCGACATAGCACCATCTCCACCACACAGCTCCCAAACAAGAGCAGTTAGTAAGGCAGCTCCAGTGCCCAAAGGGCCAGTACTATCACGGCGAACCCTAGCTCCACCAGTTAGTACGCCTATTCCCGTGGAGGAAGCACAACCAGCCAGTCGTAGTTTAGCATCTATTGCATTTGATGTTGTTAAATCGTATGTGCGTATCTTCACATCTTGGAAATATTATACTGAAGATGAAGGAAAATACCAGTTGTAGGTGTTTGTCCAGGAGTTATGTGTAAGTAATGTTATTCATGGCAATTACTTTGCTTCGTCCCATACATCCTACCTCCATGATGGTTATAATACAGCAAATTTTCCCATTTTTCTCTATAGAGAAGGACCGATTTGGAAACTCAGGATGAGGTAAACTGTGCTAATACCTCTGCTATCTTCAAGAATGCTTGGTGGTAGTATCGGAATTACCTGAAGAAAATGTACTTCACCGGCAAAGAAACTCATCAAATTCCCTTACGTTCCCCTGAGACACATTTACTGGACGATGACTGGGAACGCCTTGTTCTATACTGGTCCCGAACCAAGAATGTGGTAAGGTCTATGAGCTCATTTTCTATTTTTAAGTATTATATTCTTGCATCTTACTGTACTCTGTTCATGTAGAACAAGTGACTAAACCTGAAGAACAACTGTTCTAATTTAAGATTCCATTGCTATCATAGTTCAAAAAAGTGCTAGGCGTTAATTGTGCGTTTTGCCACCGCCTTGCACTTTACTGACCAAAACACATGCTTATGCGCAGTTATGCACAGATTAAGCATAGTTATGCGCAATGCATTTTGCCAACGCCTAGAGCCTAGGCGCGCTTAAGCACTCGCTTAGGCGCGCCTTTTTTAACTATGATTTCTTTTCTCTTGTATCATTGTATTTACACTACTAGGGAAAAGGCTAGCAGCAACACGTGTTTTAGGTGTATCAGTAGCGCGGGCAGGCGCGCTACTAATAAGGCGCTACAGCTATTGCTTAGCAATAGCGCGGGCCCGCACGTGCTAGTGCTAGGACAAATAGCTACAGCGTTTGTTCAAGCCCATGCTACTGCTAATGTAACTACTGGCAGCGTGTTTTCCGTCCATCGCTACTAGTATTCTTTATATTATTTTTTTATTTTTAGTGTATTTATGCACCATCATACAAATATTGGTACAATACCAGTTATGAGGTTTACATCATTATGTCCATAACAGTGTGTCAAATGAAGGTGGATTAGGTTCAAGTGGAGGCAATATGTGGTGCATGTCAAAAGTATACTACTAATCCAAACTTGATCTAGTTTGGACTAGTAGTACTTTCGATGTGCACCACATGTTGCCTCCACTTGAATCTAATCCGCCAGCACAAGCTATTTAATCATCATCATAGTCATTACCACCAACAGTATTTATTTAATCACCACTAACACTAGCTAATAATAATCATCATAGTCATTACCACCAACACTAGCTATTTTATCATCATAGTAATAGTGTAGCACATCATCATCCTCAAACTCATTTCTAGCTACCTAATCACTCCTGCTGCTCTGTCTTAGGTAAAATAACATAAAACATGTATAGCTCTCCTCCTTGATCAAGTTGGAGCATGCAGATGAACCTGTCTCCTAATCGTGGGTAGCGCATCTGTTTGCTGCCCCCTAGTACTTCTTTGCGCTCCCCCATCATATATTTGGTCCAGTCTTGCACTATTAAGCATCCGCCGCTAATCTTGAATGCACTAAAGTAATCTATAGGATATCTTGGCCGTAAGCTGATAATACTCATGGTACCTTTAGTCTCGATCCCATAAGGCACAACATTCATCAGGAGTCCCTGTTGAAGAACATCATATGGTAACATACTTAGCAATGACGTTTAGCTTCAAAAATAATGTATGGAAAAGATGCACTGAGGATAAATAGTAAGATTCTTACCATCCTTCCTAAATAGATGTGACCGTAGTTCATTACAAACACTATTGGTCGCACATTTTCAGTACTAACATTTCTAAATGCAGGAAGAAAATTTGTCTTGACAGTATCAAGATCCTCAAGCCATGAAACATAATGACTGAGCTCCTCGCAGTTGAGTTCAGCCCCAGGACAGTATACGGTCCTGTCTACCAAGCGCTGGACATGTTTGCTTGCACCAAAATAAGCTGACAATACAAATTAGTTGTCAATTATTTTTGAATAGACAATATCAAAGATATAAATATGGTTGAGAAACTTACATAATGGTATAACTGGAGGCGTCTGCACATCGACCCAGATGTCGGTATTACCTTCAATATCATCTTTCGGACAAATATCAAAGGTGATAACCATATCAGGCTCAAATGCATAAGTCTTGCATAGTGCTCGCCATGTTTTGCATCCAAAATAGGTGTAGTCGTCTGAATTGTATAATTTTGCATGGAAAATATAACCATGCTCGGTCTTCAAGTAAACTTTCTTTTCCTCCGTAGTATGACAGAAACCTATGTTATCCAATACAAAAACTCTTGCATGGCAGGGGATACACTAGTAGAATAGTAAAAAAAAATAAGTTGAAGCAAATGAAGCAGATGTCATGCTTAATTATGAAAAAAGACTTGTCATTGTGACTTACTGTATCCACTTCGAAGTTCTTGAAAGTGCGTTATGTCGACTAGAGGGGGGGTGAATAGGCGATTTTTATGAATTCTTCACTGAGGAATTTGCCGGTGAGGAAATTCCTTAGCGAAGAACTATTAGCAGCGGAATAAGTACTCAGAAGTAAGCATAACAGAATACAAGCATGGTCATCATGATGAAATGAATACTAGCACAGAGTACAGAAAGCGTAATCACAGGATAACACAAGATGAAGACAAACAGACTGAAGAAATTGAACTGAGGAAATTGAGAAAGTCTTCAGTCAAAGTCTTCAAACACAGATATGAACAAACACTCAACACATTAATGAGGAAATGAAAGGGTTGAGGAAATAGAACCAGTTAGGTTGGTGAAGACAATGATTTGGTAGACCAGTTCCAACTGCTGTCTCAGTTGTACGTCTGGTTGGAGCGGCTGAGTATTTAAACTCGAGGACACACAGTCCCGGACACCCAGTGCTGAGCACGCAGCTCAGGACACCCAGTCCTCACCGTATTCTCCTTGAACTAAGGTCACACAGACCATGTCCAATCACTCGTGGTAAGTCTTCAGGCGACTTCCAAACCTTCACAGACTTGGTCACTAGGCGATCCACAATTCCTCTTGGATGCTCTAGACCTTGACGCCTAACCGTCTGGAAGAAGCACAGTCTTCAAAGGTAACAAGCGTCGGATCCATGAAGGATCAATTTCTTCAGTGATGCTCAATCACTTTGGGTTTGTAATGGTTTGGTTTTGGGTTTTCCTCACTCAATGATTTTCGCTCAAAGTCCTCGGAGGATGGGTTGCTCTCAAATGACAAGTGTCAAGTTCTCTCGGAGCAGCCAACCAGCTAGTGGTTGTAGGGGGCGGCAATTTATAGCCTAGGGAGCAGCCCAACATGATAAGACATAAATGCCCCTCAATGATATGACCGTTAGGTGGATAAGATATTTTGGGGCAGCTGGCGCGCAGCACAGCAACGGGCGGAAATTTGACTCTCAAATTCCTCAGGGCTATCATGTTCCTCACTGTGTAGGTAATTCACACTGACGAATTCCTAATTCCTTAGTCAGAACAAATTCATCAGCGACCAGAAGAACTTTGTCTCTGTCACTGAAGAAAGTGACTGAACTGTATGAGATTTCCAAAGGCTTAACTCGAAGGGATTGGTAGGTGTAGGATTTTGAGTTGAGCATCACATGGAAATTTTTCCTTAGTATTTCCTCGCCCCCCTTTAACAGTACGGTGTTTCCTATGACTCAAGAAAGAGAAAATGAAACTACGAAAACAAAAGTCTTCAGGCTTCATGTTCCACAAATGAATACCAAGTCTTCAAGGTCACACCAATTTCTTCACTTTCAAAGTCTTTAGAAAGTCTTCAGAATATCAAAGTCTTCAGTTGAAGAACTTCATTTTTAGGGGTCGACTTTCTCTGTAAATATCAAACTCCTCATAGACTTATAGACCTGTGTACCCTCACAATCTCCCCCTTTTTGGTGATTGATGACAACATAGGTTAAGTTTTCAACGGGGATAAACATATGAAGTGTATACACTGATATTGAGGAATTTGATTACAAGATATAGAAGAACTCCCCCAGAAGATGTGCATAGTGAGGAATTTTCTTTTGAGGCAATGCACATTTGAAGAGTTGAATCATGGAGATCTCCCCCTATATCTTGTAATTCATACACGCATTTGATATATAATATGAAGAATTTGAAATGCATGATGAAATATGGTGCCTGATGAGATTCAGCATGCGTGCAATGTCATTAACGAGGAATAAGCATGCAAAGCATAATGCAACAAAAGTATCAGCGCACCATCGGGTTTAAGATTACAACTCGATCCAAATAAAAGTTTAAGAAGAATGAGAGTTGTAACTTAAAAAATGCCCTTAATATAGACCCGCTTGAAGACTAACTCAGACTTCTCCCCCTTTGTCATCAAATGACCAAAAGGATTGAAACTGAGGACTAACGCCCCTGAAGAATTTCAAGTCGATGGAGGAGCTCCAGCGTTGTCGGGGTTGTTTGTTGTAGCAGGGCCTGCCGCAGTGTCGTCCAAATCTTCATACTCATCAATGTCACGCGATGAAGAATAAGAGATGGCCACCAGTGGAGGAATTTTGACCCTCTTGAATTTCTTCGTAGGAGGTGCAGACCAGTCAAATTCTTCCTTGAGACCCATAGTCTTCAGTTCTTCAGCGCTATAGACATGAGTGAGGACAGCCCAGGTGCGGTTGAAGGTTTCATGAAGGTAGTATTGGTTCTTCTTCACTGCATTGTGTGTTGAGGTCATATTGTGAAGAAGTGCACCAAACTGACGCTTTACCCATTTGTGATTGTGATCGACCTTCTGATGAAGACTAAGGAGTAACTCACGGTCAGTCATCACCCTGGGAGCTGTGGCTTGAGGATTTTGCTTGGCTGAGGTATTTGCGGCAGAGTCATGTGTGGCAGAATCGTCATTGGTAGAGTAAGATGCAGCCTTGCGAAATTGACCATCCAATGGAAGAATGCCTTCATCAATCACAGCAGCGGCCTTGCCTTTATCATCAGTTGATGAAACTGTCCATTTGAGGACTTCAATGGGAGGCAAGTAGGTACCGTGGTTCAGAGTGTCAGCTTTGTAATTCAGTGAGGATCTTGCCCTGATGAATCTCATAATCCAAGGAGCATAGGGCTTCAGCTCGAATGGTGACATAGCAATATTGGCCAGAGTCCTCATGAAGAAATCATGGAAGTTGACGGGAACGCCATGAATGATGTTGAAAAGCATATTCTTCATGATGCCAACGACTTCTTCATCATTTGAGTCGTGGCCTTTGATAGGACTCATTTTCTTCGTCAGAATTCGATAGACAGTCTGAGGCACATAGAGTAATTCCTTGACAAGGAATTTGTTTTGTGGGGCCTGCCTTGGCTTCAAAGGCTTCATTAGCACTTGCATATAGTGATTTGAAAGTTCTGGTTCGTTGTAGACACAACGAGCACCATCAAGTGGAGGACTGAGTGGTAGAGCACGAAGCAATTCAGTTACTGGTGCCTTGTAGTGAGTATTTTCAGACATCCAGTCTAATACCCATGAGTTCACGTCTTCAGCGTCTCCGGTGATGTGCAGAGTTGCATAGAATTGAAGAATGAGTTCTTCATTCCAGTCACAGATATCAGTGCAGAAATTCAGAAGTCCTGCTTCGTGAAGAACACTGAGGACTGGCTCAAAGCCGGGCAGAGACTCCATGTCCACATGAGGAATATGTGCATGATCGAAGACTTTGTCTTTGTTGAAGAGCACTGAGGAATAGAAATTGGCTTGGCTGGCAGTCCAGAAACGCCTCTTCCTTATGCGAGCAGAATCATATGGATTATAATCAGTGAAGAATACGTGCTCGGCAAAGAAATCTTCAGCCTTGAACTTCTGTTTGCTTGAGAACGGATTCTTTGGCTTTGGCAGAGGGGTGTCAGTGAGTTGCATCACCACCTCAGGAATCGCGAGCTCAGGTTCTTCAGGCTGAGGAATTTCTTGTTCCTCAACAGGTGCAGTCTGAGGATCAGCAGCAGCAGGTTCATCAGCACTAGTGGCTGGAATTTCTTCATGGACAGATGAAGTGGGATGAGTTTCTTCAGAGCCCATTTGAACAGTTGGAGCAGGGGACTGAGGTATCTGTTGGATTGGGGTGAAGAGTGGAGAATTTGGATGCTGACTTTCCCAAAAGTCATCGTTCATCACTGCGTTGTGCTTCCAATATCCACATCTTCTTCAAGTTCCTCAACACCGGCCTCTTCAGCTGTGAACTGAGGCATAGGCGAGGAAATGATTGGGGTTGAAGGGATTGCTTCCACTTCAATTTCTTCATCAATCTGCTCTGACGAAGCAGCAGAATGATTTTCTTCATCAGATCCGCTTGGGATCTCATAGTCTTCTCCAAAAGGAACAAGGTCCTTTGATGGCATGGAGGAAATCGGAACAGCATCAATTGGATTTTCGAGTGAGCTGGTCATTGGCTTCATTTTCTTCGCAGCCGAAGAGTTTGACGCAGCTGATGCCTTCCTTTTCTTCACTGCAGCTCGCTCTGCAGCCTTGGTCTTCTTCACATCAGAAGCAGATGGAAGAATTGGAGTTGGTGTGGGCGCGGGAGGAGCTGAGGAATCTGGTTCATTTTCTTCAGGCGCAACTGATGCAGTTGCTCCGATCTCTTCAGTTTCTTCAGGCGCACCACTAGTGGATGCCCTGGCAATTTCTTCAGCGGCTGGAATTTCTTCACCAGCCCTGGAACGAGCATTTTCTTCAGCAGGCTGAAAGTCATCAGCGGTGCTGGCATGTTCTTCAGCAGGCTGAGCAGAGTCTGCAGCCTGAAGATTTTCTTGTTGCGATGGGGCTGCAACATTTGTGAATTTCTTCGTCAGATTAACGAATCTTACTTTAGCTCCTTACCAATCAGCATAGTAGGCATCAAAGTCTTTGTTGAGGGCTTGAATTTCAGACTGAGCCTGGAGAAGTTCCTCAGGTGTCATTCTGACAACGTTTTTCTTCAGGAGCTTCTCCTTTCTGTATTGAGCTTTCCTGATCTCTCTTGCCTTTTCAAACTTCCATTTCTCTTCAGTGATGAAATGGGTCAGCATGTGACTTTGACCAGGGGTCAGATGAAAATCAGGCATAGGGGTGTTAGGATCCTTGTGCCAGAGATCAATATAATCGAGGATTTTCCTTGGATCCAAAAGCAGTGGCACAGATGTGCCTTTGGCTCTAGCGGCCTTCACCTGTCTGTCTCTGATGATTTCTGCAAGTTCATCATCAGAAGCTTCATCATCAGAAGGCACATGGAATGCGACCTGTTTCTTCTTTGGACTTGGCCGAGGACCTCGTCCAGCTGTTGCTTTGGTCTTCAACAGTGTGGGGCCTGATGAGGAAATTGGTCTAGCTGAGGAACTTGCTGAAACACCAGAGGCAATCGAGAAACCAGCAGTCCTTTGACATGTAGCCAGATGCACAGGAGCTGAGGACTTTGAAGGAGCTGTTGAGGATTTGGTGGAGCTGTAGCAGTGTGAGGAATTTGCCGTGAGGGCACTGTTGGTGAAGCACTTGGCTTACGAGCAGGCTTCTTTGGCATGGATTTCCTCGGTTTGACCGAGGCCTCAGTAGCAGTAGCAGTGGCAGAATCCTCATTGAATTTCTTCACTGCCTCCTTGGCTTGTCTTGCCAATTTAGCTTGGCGCTTAGCCCATTCTTCAGGAAAGTCCTCACCACGTTTGATGCTTGTGGGGTCAGCTACTTGGCCAGGTGCCAATGGAGCTCTTGGGCATGGAGGATTGAGGGCGAATTTCCTCATGTACTTTGGAGTCACATATCTGTATTCCCTCCATTCCCTTGCCCATCTCCGTTCAATCCTCTGAATGCGCACCTTGCGCTGATTTTTGTTTTCTTTGCCAAATTTTGCTTCATCAGGTGTGCAATAGTCAGCATAAATTTCCTCAGGGATTTCAAACGCAGTCATAACCTCAGGTTTCTTTCCTCCTTTCTGCGGCTTCTTACCGTCTGCCATATTCTTCAGTTGAGGAATTTGAACAATCGAGTTCTCTGAAGAAGTATGCAGTTTTTCTTCGAGGAACGCTGCAAATGAGTTAAGTTGATGAGAACCTAGTGATTCAGCAGCAGACATGAGTACCTGTGAACAGAGTACAGGTGCGAGGAATTCGGAGAGGTCATATGCGTTCTGAGAAGGTTTTTCGAAAAGAACAAGTTTTGAGGAATTTGACCAGATGAACCTTGAGGAATTTCACTAAGCGTTCTTGTCTTAGGTTCCAGAGTTGTACAGATCGAAGATCCACACAATTAGGGAATCTTGAAGAAAATGATTGCTTAGAGAAACAGTTCAAGATCATATGATGTGAGGTGTTCATATGTGTGAAGATTTGAAGAATAAACACCTTTGAAGATTTTCAGGAAAGTTTGAGAATCAAAGTGAGTAATAAAAGTAACTTTTAATTACCCGAAGTGAAGAACACGACGAACTGAGAAGAACAGATGTGAAGTTCGTCAGGTTAGATCTCCCACGCCCTAACTTGGCAGAGGAAGACAGCTACGGCGGCGGCGGAGTGAAGATTTCCGCGGTCGGCGTGAGTACGACGGCGACGAGGTCGAGGCAGCGAAGCTCTTCCTCACCGGCGACGATGGAGTAGCGGCGGCGCTAGGGTTTGAGGAGCTCGAGTGAGAGAGTAGCGATCGAGCGGAGTAAATGAAGTGAGGAAGGGGAGAGGGGTATTTATAGACACGGTGAAAAACTGTTCGCCCGAAGATTTGGATGAACGTGCCCCTGCCCTTTCTCCTTCTCGTGACATGTGTCACCCACGTACTGTGTAGTTGAGATCGTGTACGATCGTGGGTGAATAGAATAATGCATTGTGGGATGCGGAACGGTTTGAGCGGCAAAACCGAAAATTTGGATAAGATTTGTTTTAAAGTTTCGTTCGCAATTTCTTCAGCTGACAAGGACACAGTGAAGATTTTGAACGAGTTTCAAATAGAACGCATATGAAGAATTTGTGAATAGATTGGGTTGAGTATAGCATAGAGGGGGAAGGGTCCGATCACATTCACTTAGCAGAAAAAGCAACTTGAAGAAATAGCTATAAGTGAATGTTGTAGAGGACATAAACGCATATATATATATATATATATATATATATATATATATAGCCAATGAAGAAAAATGAAGGAAACAGTGAAGATTTTGAAAAGTTGAAGAATTTGAAAAACTGAAGAATTTCAAAACTGAGGAAAAACTCAAATTGAAGATTTTCAACTTTTTGTGGTGGCGTGACCCACCGTATAAGAATGATGATTTCAGACACCGCGTACAATTGTCGTAGGGTTCTGAGAATCAAATTCTTCATTAATTTCTTCACACTTAGAGTGTTATTCTTCATTGATTGAAGAAAAACGTTTCTTCATGTGTTGCACATCTAAGTCATCAATTTTGCATAAGTGTTAGGATGTGTGTCCTTTTCAAAGAACATTCGAAGATTCTAAGATATTTAGCTCACACCGCAACTTGCTAAATCTCTTCTCATCCAAGGGCTTAGTGAAGATATCAGCTAGCTGTTCTTCAGTCTTCACGTGCTCGATGGAGATGTCGCCCTTCAACACATGATCACGAAGAAAATGATGACGAATCTGAATGTGCTTTGTCTTCGAGTGCTGAACTGGGTTGTGAGCAATCTTGATGGCACTCTCATTGTCGCAGAGGAGAGGCACATTCTTCACGTTGACGCCATAGTCCTTGAGTGTTTGCTTCATCCAAAGCAGTTGAGCACAGCAAGAGCCAGCAGCAATGTATTCAGCTTCCGCAGTGGACAGTGATACGCAGTTCTGTTTCTTCGAGGACCAACAGACCAAAGATCGTCCGAGGAAATGACAAGTGCCAGAAGTTGACTTGCGGTCCACACGATCACCAGCATAGTCAGAGTCAGAATATCCAATGAGATCAAAAGCAGAGCCCTTGGGGTACCATAATCCTAGTGTTGGTGTGTGAGCTAGATATCGAAGAATATGCTTCACAGCCTTATGGTGTGATTCCTTCGGTGCAGCTTGAAATCGGGCACACATGCAAACACTAAGCATTATATCTGGCCTAGATGCACATAAGTACAATAAAGAACCAATCATGGAGCGGTATACCTTGTGATCGAAGTCAATACCATTTTCATCAGTGCATAGATGGCCATTTGTGGGCATAGGAATTTTGACGCCTTTGCAATCTTGCATGCCGAATTTCCTCAGTACATCTTTGAGGTATTTCTCCTGAGATATGAATATGCCATTGCGCTGTTGACGAATTTGAAGACCTAAGAAGAATTTCAACTCTCCCATCATAGACATTTGATATTCTTCACTCATCATATAGGCAAATTCATCACTATAACGTTGGTCAGTACAGCCAAAGATAATATCATCAACATATATTTGGCACACAAACAGTTCACCATCATAAGATTTAGTAAAGAGAGTAGGGTCGAGTGAACCGGGTGTGAAGCCATTCTTCACGAAGAATTCCTTCAATGTATCATACCACGCCCGAGGGGCTTGCTTGAGGCCATAGAGGGCCTTATTAAGTCTGAAGACTTTGTCAGGATTCTTTGGATCTTCAAAACCTGGGGGTTGAGCAACATATACTTCTTCCTCAAGCTTACCATTGAGGAATGCACTTTTCACATCCATTTGATATAAGATGATATCATGATGGTTAGCATAAGCAAGTAATATGCGAATAGCCTCAAGTCTAGCAACAGGTGCAAAAGTTTCATCGAAATCAATTCCTTCAACCTGTGTGTAGCCTTGAGCTACCAGTCGTGCCTTATTCCTCACCACAAGGCCATTTTCATCTTGCTTGTTGCGGTAGATCCACTTTGTGCCAATGATATTATGCTTGCGAGGATCTGGACGTTTGACCAGTTCCCAGACATTGTTGAGCTCGAACTGATGTAATTCTTCTTGCATAGCCTGAATCCACTCCGGCTCCAAAAATGCTTCATCTACCTTAGTGGGCTCTGTGATAGAGACAAAAGCATAGTGCCCACAAAAGTTAGATAAATGTGAAGCTTTTGAGCGTGTGAGAGGACCTGGTGCTCTAATGTCATCGATGATCTTCTCCACTTGCACTTCTTTTGCAACGCGAGGATGAGCTGGTTGTCGCTGAGGAGTTTGATCAGCATTTTCTTCAGCACCATTTTCCTCAGCATTTTCTTCAGGTGTATCAGCTCGATGTTCTTCATGAACTGGAATGAATTCTTCAGCAAATTCTTCAGTAGGAATGACATCCTCAGTTGCCTTGAACTTGATAGAATCCTCAGGTGCTGGTTCATCTAACACAGAAGGTAGGTGCTCTCTTTGCGAGCCATTAGTTTCATCGAACCGCACATCTACAGTGTCAACAATCTTGTGAAGAACAATGTTGAAGACTCTGTAGGTGTGCGAGTCCTTTCCGTAACCAAGCATAAAACCTTCATGTGCTTTCGGTGCAAATTTAGAATTGTGGTGAGGATCTCTAATCCAACATTTAGCACCGAAGACTTTGAAATAACTCACATTGGGTTTCTTGTCAGTGAGGAGTTCATAGGCCGTCTTCTTGAAGAATTTGTGAAGATATACTCTGTTGATGATGTGGCACGCAGTATCAATTGCATCAATCCAAAAACGATGAGGCGTTTTGTATTCATCAAGCATAGTGCGAGCCATCTCAACAAGAGTTCTGTTCTTGCGCTCCACGACGCCATTTTGCTGAGGAGTATAGGGAGCAGATAACTCATGAGTAATACCAAGTTCATCAAGATAGTCATCAAGACCGGAATTCTTGAACTCAGTTCCATTGTCACTTCTGATGTGCTTGATCTTCACACCAAAGTTGGTTGAAGCCCTCGAGGAAAAACGTTTGAAGACTTCCTGCACTTCATGTTTGTAAGTAACAATGTGTACCCATGTATATCGAGAGTAATCATCAACAATGACAAAACCATATAGAGATGCATCATTAGTGACTGCTGAGTAATGATTAGGTCCGAAGAGGTCCATGTGAAGCAATTCGAATGGACGAGTAGTGGTCATGATAGTCTTCGCTGGATGCTTGGCCTTGGTCATTTTTCCAGCTTCACAGGCTCCGCATAAGTGATCCTTGAGGAATTTGACATTCTCAATGCCAATGACATGCTTCTTCTTCGCAAGCGTGTGCAAATTCCTCATGCCTGCGTGACCAAGTCGTCGATGCCATAGCCAGCCTTCTGAAGCTTTTGCAAGTAGACACACGGCTGGTTGTGGTCCTGTAGAGAAATCAACAATATACAAATCTCCTCTCCTAAAGCCTTCGAAGACTTTGGAATTGTCAGCTTCCATAATCACAACACAGCGATACTTGCCAAAGACAACAACCATATCAAGATCACAAAGCATTGAGACTGACATGAGGTTGTATCCTAAGGATCTCAACAAGCATGACTTTGTCCATGTGTTTATCCTTAGAGATCGCAACCTTACCAAGACCCAATACCTGACTTTTGCCTTTGTCAGCAAAGATGATGTGCTTCAGATGTGACGGTGATAAGGGAGCATCCATCAAAAGATTCTTGTCACCAGTCATGTGATTTGTACATCCACTATTGAGGACCCATTCAGTGGCTTTGGGTTGATCATCCTGCAGATGAATTAGTATAACTTACAATCTCATATGCTTCATCAATGAAGAATATGATATCAAGTTCATCAGATGAATTTCATCAAGCAGTAAACAGATATAGCAGTAGGAGGATGTGTGAAAGTTTATTTCATCATGATTCGCCTGCGTCCTTTCAGGCAATTTTGTCAGGTCCCCAGCAAATTCTTCAGACGTTAAGGCACGTCTGGAGACCTGACCCTGCAGAAGAGATTAGTTCTTTTTCTTCACCACCCACATCTGAAGGGGTGGCAAAGAGTTCATCACTCTGCGAGCACCATACGAGAATGGTGGCATAGAAGCCAAACCATTTCATTTCACATAAGAGGGGTTAGGGTAAGCATATGAATAAGCAGAGAAATTCTTCGAGGACTTATGAACATAATGGTTTGAAGAATAATGCAAATATTCATAGCCCTTAGCTCTACCCTGCGAAACAAAGTTGTTAGCACGATGATAATCATATGAGGACTTTGATCCATTTGAGGAATTTGATCCATATGAAGAATTTGATCTGGGGTTCCTGTTCTTCACTGGTGGTGTCATGAGGACATTCACCTGAAGACTTTCAAGGCACTTCTTGGGAACCCAGATTTTCTTCATGGGAGAACCGTTCCTGTAGTTAGTGCCAACATATCTAGCAAATACTTCACCATTCTGATTTTTGAACAGTTTATAGTTGGAGTCAAATGACTCATCAGAAGGATGAGGAGATTCACACGTAAAGCCAGATAAGTTAGATGGATCAACTGGAGGCCCCTTTGCAGCAACCCATGAGGTTTTGGGGTACTGCTCAGGCTTCCAATATGTTCCATCAGCATTAAGTTTCCTCTCAAAGGCGATACCCTCTTTCCTAGGGTTTCTGTTGAGGATCTGCTTTTTAAGCACATCACAAAGAGTCTGATGCCCTTTGAGGCTTTTGCACATGCCTGTCATGTACAATTCCTTCAGCCCTGCATCGTCAGTGATACTAGCAATGTCCTCAGATGAGGAATTAGTGATAGTAGAGGCAGGTGAAGAATTTGTAACAGTTGAAGCATTTGAACATTCAGGTGAAGAATTAGCAGATTCACGTTCAATGCACTTTAAGCATGGAGGAACAAATTCTTCCTGAGAAGCGCTGATTTGTTGAGCTAGTAATGAATCGTGCTCCTTCTGAAGATCTTCATAATTCACTCTTAGCTTCTCAAGATCTTGCTTTCTTTGAAGAAATTCATAAGAAAGTTTCTCATGATCAGATAAGAGAGTGTTATGATGACTTTGAAGGTTATCAAACCTAGACTGAAGTCTCTGAAGATTTTCAGTCAGGGCTTTAGTGCGATCCATTTCTTCACCCAACATATCATCACTTTTGTCTAGCATGTTTTGAACCTTTTCAAAAGCCCTTTGTTGTTTTACAGCAATCTTAGCAAGTTTAGAGTAGCTGGGCTTGAGATCCTCATCAGATTCATTTTCACTAGATTCAGAGGAGGTGTATTTGAGTACCTTTGCACCTTTTGCCATGAAGCAATAGGTGGGAGCGTAGTCATCATTATCTTCATCAGGCTTGTCGGTGGGGTCAGTTTCTTCAGTCTTGAAGATGGATTTGCTAACGAAAGCAGTAGCGAAGGCCAGACTCGCCACACCAGATTCGGATTCTTCAGACGCCTCCTCTTCCTCATGTTCCTCAGATTCAGCTTCAGAGTCCATTTCCTTGCCAATGAATGCCCGAGCCTTCTTGGAGCTGCTTATCTTGTGAGATGAAGACTTCGAGGATTTTGATGATGAAGATTTTGACGATTTCTTCTTCTTCTTCGCATCATCAGAACTGTAATCCTTGTATTTCTTCTTCTTCAATTCCTTTTCCCACTGAGGACAATCTTGAATATAATGACCAGGTTTCTTGCATTTGTGGCACAACCTTCTCTTATAGTCACTTGATGAGGAATCACTACTTCTTGAGGATTTTCCAAAGCGACCACGTCTTGAGAACTTCTGGAATTTCTTCACGAGTAGTGCTAGCTCCTGGCTCAATTCTTCAGGATCACCAAGGCTACTACCAGAATCCTCACATTCAGACTCAGACACAACCTTGTCCTTCAGGGCATGTGGTTTGCCATAGCTCGAACCATAGAGATCTCTCTTTTCAGCAAGCTAGAACTCGTGAGTATTTAGCCTTTCGAGGATATCGGCAGGATCAAGAGACTTGTAGTCAGCCCGTTCTTGTATCATCAGACCCAGAGTATCAAATGAGGAATCAAGCGATCTCAATAGTTTCTTCACCACCTCATGGTCAGTGATGTCAGTGGCACCAAGGGCTTGAAGCTCATTTGACATGTCAGTGAGGCGATCAAAGGTTTGTTGGACATTTTCATTGTCGAGTCTTTTGAAGCGGTTGAAGAGATTCCGAAGAACATCAACTCGAGAGTCACGCTGAGTTGAGACTCCTTCATTCACTTTGGACAACCTATCCCAGATAAGCTTAGAAGTTTCCAAAGCACTCACTCTTCCATACTGTCCTTTACTCAGATGGCCACATATGATATTCTTCGCTTGAGAATCGAGTTGCTTGAATCTCTTCACATCGGTAGCGTTCAGTGAGGGTGAGACGGAGGGAACACCATTTTCCACAACATACCAGAGATCGTTGTCAATTGCCTCAAGATGCATTCGCATCTTGTTTTTCCAGTAGGGGTAGTCCATCCCATCAAAGGTAGGACACCCAGCCGAGACCTTGATCATACCTGCGGTCGACATAACTAAAACTCCAGGCGGTCAAACCAAAATCACACAGAACAAGGGAGTACCTTGCTCTGATACCAATTGAAAGTGCGTTATGTCAACTAGAGGGGGGTGAATAGGCGATTTTTATGAATTCTTCACTGAGGAATTTGCCGGTTAGGAAATTCCTTAGCGAAGAACTATTAGCAGCGGAATAAGTACTCAGAAGTAAGCATAACAGAATACAAGCATGGTCATCATCATGAAATGAAGACTAGCAAAGAGTACAGAAAGCGTAATCACAGGATAACACAAGATGAAGACAAACAGACTGAAGAAATTGAACTGAGGAAATTGAGAAAGTCTTCAGTCAAAGTCTTCAAACACAGATATGAACAAACACTCAACACAGTAATGAGGAAATGAAAGGGTTGAGGAAATAGAACCAGTTAGGTTGGTGAAGACAATGATTTGGTAGACCAGTTCCAAATGCTGTCTCAGTTGTATGTCTGGTTGGAGCGGCTGAGTATTTAAACTTGAAGACACACAGTCCCGGACACCCAGTCGCTGAGCACGCAGCTCAGGACACCCAGTCCTCACCGTATTCTCCTTGAACTAAGGTCACACAGACCTCGTCCAATCACTCGTGGTAAGTCTTAGGCGACTTCCAAACCTTCACAGACTTGGTCACTCGGCGATCCACAATTCCTCTTGGATGCTCTAGACCTTGACGCCTAACCGTCTGGAAGAAGCACAGTCTTCAAAGGTAACAAGCGTCTGATCCACGCAGGATCAATTTCTTTAGTGATGCTCAATCACTTTGGGTTTGTAGGGGTTTGGTTTTGGGTTTTCCTCACTCGATGATTTTCGCTCAAAGTCCTCGGAGGATGGGTTGCTCTCAAATGACAAGTGTCAAGTTCTCTCGGAGCAGCCAACCAGCTAGTGGTTGTAGGGGGCGGCTATTTATAGCCTAGGGAGCAGCCCGACATGATAAGACATAAATGCCCCTCAATGATATGACCATTAGGTGGATAAGATATTTTGGGAGAGCTGGCGCGCAACACAGCAACGATCAGAAATTTGACTCTCAAATTCCTCAGGGCTATCATGTTCCTCACTGTGTAGGTAATTCGCATTGACGAATTCCTAATTCCTCAGTCAGAACAAATTCATCAGCGACCAGAAGAACTTTGTCTCTGTCACTGAAGAAAGTGATGAACTGTGTGAGATTTCCAAAGGCTTCACTCGAAGGGATTGGTAGGTGTAGGATTTTGAGTTGAGCATCACATGGAAATTTTTCCTTAGTATTTCCTCGACCCCCTTTAACAGTACGGTGTTTCCTATGACTCAAGAAAGAGAAAATGAAACTACGAAAACAAAAGTCTTCACGCTTCATGTTCCACAAATGAATACCAAGTCTTCAAGGTCACACCAATTTCTTCACTTTCAAAGTCTTCAGAAAGTCTTCAGAATATCAAAGTCTTCAGTTGAAGAACTTCATTTTTAGGGGTCGACTTTCTCTGTAAATATCAAACTCCTCATAGACTTATAGACCTATGTACACTCACAAACGCATTAGTCCCTTAACCTATAAGTCTTCAATACACCAAAATCACTAAGGGGCACTAGATGCACTTACAGTTCTCGTCCAGCTTGATGCTGAAGCGCCTATCATCATCTAGGAAGATTCCGTCGCACAGGCCGCGCTCGTCTTCACAGTATTTGCAAATACCGAAATCTTTTCGTCGTCAGACATTTCCTATGTTCATAGTTAAAACATTAATTGAAAATCGATCGAAGACAACTACCAGGATACTCAACACACAAATCCGGGGCACTCGATATTTCCTACATATTCTGGCACAAGTCATGCCAAAATTCATGAAAAAATCCGGCATGACCTTTGCTAAAATAGGACATATCGAGCGCCTGAAATTTGCCGGAATGGAAATGAATCAACACTCCGGCAAAACATAGGCCACTCGGAGGTGTAACCTGCAAACATGACCTGCCACTTGGATATTGAGCAACACAAGATATACATTTCAAAATATCTTATAGGGCTCAAATTAGCATGCATTCAATAAGCAAAAGTAAATCATCTCATGCATCCGTACATCGTCGAATATTATCACTAATACATCACGAATAGTGTCATACATATAACATCACTAATACAACTAAAACCCTAGCACACGACGGGTATCGGCGCGGGCGGTGGACACCCACAGAGAAGGAACCATCACGGGATCATAGCTCTAGTGAGATCCCTGGAGAACCTGCCAGGTATTGGGGAACGACCTGTGCTCCAACGCAAACAAGTAGCAACGAACGTGCGCGTCCTCCTCACTGACACGGTGACGCACCACCTTCGCGGAGTCCTCGAGCCTCTGGACCATCACTGTCCCACGCGACCGCCACCAAAGAAGGTTCGAGTCAACGGTAGGCTGGCTCCTCACCAACCTGCACCCCCGGTAGGTAGCGCCTCCCAGTACCACCCCGGCGTAGCCCAGTCCCGGACATGGCCGATCTGGTCAAGCAGGTGTCGTCCTCCGCCGACTCGATGACGAGGATGCGGGATAGGCATCGTCCATGTCGAGGCGGGAAAAATTGCTTTAACTAAAAAAATAGCAACAAGTTCTTACTAACTAGTTCTATTAATTCAACTAGTTCTTACTAAAAACAAACTTACTATAAATAAAAACATTCTAGTACCTAATTAGTACCTAGTTCTTACTAACTACTCTCTCCATTCTGATTTACTCGTTGTGGTTTTAGTTCAAATTTGAACTAAAACCATGATGAGTAAATCGGAATGGAGGGAGTAATTAGTACCTAGGAACTACTGCCCTAATTACCATGTAAGTATCCATTTTTAACTAGGGTTCGTACTACCTAATTAAATAGGGTTAATACTAATTGTAATTAACTAACTAGCACTAAAAATACCCTAGGGTTCATACTAACTAGCACTAAATAGCTAGGGTTCATACTAAGCAAACAAGAGGGATCGAAAGGGGAGAGTGCTTACAGAGGGCGGGGAGAGAGATGGGGTCCGGGGAGACGGCGGCACCTAGGCGCGGTGAGGCGGGGTCGGGGGAGACAGCGGCGAGGCAGGTTCGGGGGAGACGGCGGCGAGGCGGGTCGAGGGAGACGGCGGTGAGGCGGGGTCGGGGGAGACGGCGGCGAGGCGGGGTCGGGGGAGATGGCGGCGAGACAGCGGTGAGGCGAAGGCGACGAGGGGGAGAAGAGAGAGTGGGGAATTGGGGGAGGAGGCAAATCAGAAGAGGGAATCAGGCCACGCGGGGGGTTAGGTGAAAATAGCTATAACAGTAGCATGGGGTCTCAAAATGTGCTGCTGCTAAAATCCGTAGTAGTAGTAGTGCTGTTTCTAGAAGGGCGCTACTACTATACCTAGCACGTCGGGAACGGTGTGGAAATTATAGTCGTAGCGCGTTCTGCCCCTGCCGCGCTACTGCTAAGCGGGTAACAGTAGCGCCGTTTTATCAGATGCGCTACTGCTAAGTAGCAGTAGCGCCTCATTTTAACAAACGCTACTGGTAAGATTCTATGTATAAGGTTTTCCCTAGTAGTGTTACTCATACAAACTTATTTTTAAATTGAAGGATCCAATCGAAACTCCAATGGCACGGCAGGTATGTTCACGCATGTTTCTTTAACAGGTTTGCTCTTATCAGTAGCTCTTTTGATTTCAATTTCAATTGTGCATACAGTTAACTTTCATATCATGCACATTACTGGCATCACAACAGAGCCAATAGTGTTGTTGTACATGTAGACCCGTGGTACCCATCTAAAATCTTGTTGTGACGTGTAGTTTCCCACGCTTTGTATTCTTTCACTTCTGCTTTGTCTTGAACTGATATGATTTGAACCGTGTCTCTATTTTGATTTCGTAAGACAATGCAATGACCATAGGACATAGATATATGTTTGTTTGATGCTTTTATTATGTACTAGTACTTGGCAATAGAAGACTTGGTAGTTTAATCCTGTCCACCTTACTAATGAACTGGTTCATCGAAATGAGTTTCATATACTAGTACATGCTAAACTTGTTATGTGTCTGCTTGTTTCTTCTTTTAGAATGCTGACAGAATATTGGGGAAGAGTGCCTTATTAAGCAGTGGTAAAGGAAGTAATGCAGATAAGGTTCAGGATAGTGACACATCCTTGTTGGTCTCCAACAAAGCTGATAAAACAGCTAAGGAAGACTATCTTGAAGACAGCGAGACAACCCCAAAGTCCTGTCTTGGTTTAGTGTTCGAGTTACTGGCCACTACCACTTGCACAAGCTATTCAAACTCACTGTCTGAATCAGTTCGGTTTCTTGAGTCTCAACTACAAGCTGAAAGACATCGATCGGCTGTGCTGCGACAAGAAGCGGAAGGACTGCGGAAGTCCCTGGAGCATTCAGATGCATACTTTCTGGTGCAACAGCAAGCGTTGGAGGATTTTAGCGCCAAACGGGACAAAGCTAATCAGCTTGCTAAGCTTATTGCCAGCATGGTGGATACCCAGGATAACGTTTCTTGAGCTCTTCTGAAGTTGTTTCAGTTATGCTCTTGTTTTTCTACCACGTTTATTTGCACTGGTGGCCAATTTTGACGGCCAAGTGTATGTAATATGTTGCTTTGTTCCCTATATTTGCACTGGTGGCGAACTTTGATGCCCAGTGGATGTAATATGTGTAATAGCGGTAATAGGCTAGCCTTAATTGCTTGCTTATTTATTTCCTTATTGTCTTGTTTAGTTGTTTGCTTATAGTCACTACAGTTATTTTTCTGTGTTTTTCTAGTGGCCACAATAGCCTATTTTTGGTAACTAGGCCAAAATAATCATGGCAACACACGGACTGTTGTAACCATGGGCCTCCTGCAGGCCGTATGATACATGGGCCTTCGTTCGGCCGTAGGAGCATTGGCCTTCTATACGGGCCGTAGGATCCATCGGCCTTCTATACGGGCCTTAGGGATCAATGCGCCTTCTATGGGATGTAGGGTCCATGGGCCTTCTACGGGCCGTACTATCCATGGGCCTCATACGGGCCGTAGGATCCATGGGCCTTCTACGGGGCGTATCATCATTTCGCCAATCATGGGCCGTACTATTCGTGGACCATAACAGGCCGTTAATAGGCCGTATTTGATAACTCTATGAAAACAGCCCAACGGGTTTATTTTGACATGAAAACGGCCCAACGTATTAATGGTTCGCAAACGGGTCGACTATAATAACGGGCTGAATTTGGCCCACAAGCAGAAAATGAAAGTAACGGGCCGTATGTAACCGAATGCTGCAAATGAGCCCAAGAATCAGTGGGCCCTGAGAAGGCCGAAAGATAACTTGGGCTCGAAACGGCCCAATGGAATAATAGGTCGTTAATGGGTATAAAGTGATACACTATTCATTACGGGCCAGTTTCACCACGGGCCGTTAATGGGCCAAGAGTTACAAAGGTCCTCATATGGGCCGAAAGAAGTCATGGGCCACACATGGGCCGGAAGTTAAAACGGGCTGAATCATAATGGACGGCCCAGATGACGCTACTAGGCCTAATTCGGATAGGGCGTAACGGGCCCTGGGTTAGCGGGCTGTAAATGGGTGATATGCGAACAGGCCGTTAACATGCTTTCCGTGGGCCGACCCACCACCTTTTGACCAAGTCAAACGGGCCAGCCTTTTCACAGGAATGGGCCTTTGTTGGGCCGTGCCACGTGTCGCCATATCATAGGCGCCTTCGGTCCAATGAGCGGATGCCATCTGTCCCAACGGTGAGCCGACACGTGTTTCCTCCAGCCAATGATGATTTTACACGTGGAAAATCCCCATTGGTCGGGGCTGTTAACGGGTTATCGGATCCAAAACCCGACCCGATAGCTTAACGGCGTTCCGTTACGGTGGATGCCACGTGTCGGTCACCCTTGACGAAAGCAGTTCTGTGACGCGTGATTTATCGTCATGGAAGTGGACACTTCCATGATGATAATTTTGGTAATGTCATGGAACACTTCTAAGACAACACAGGTATGACTATCTTGATTCTGTCATAAATATGTCATGGATGTACATGCATGACAAAAAACGCGACCTACTGTGACAAACACGTATCATCACGGAAGTGTATTTTTTTTGTAGTGCTGCTCCCTCCTCCCGTGGCTGGATGTGCTGCCGCCAGGCCATCCCTCTAACCACCCACACATCCTATTATTTTTCGGCGACGTCAGCCTCACCCCGCTGCCGACCAGTCAGCGCTCGTACTCCCCTCAGCATGGGCATCCGCTATGGTGGTTTCGCCGGCTCCGAGTGGTTCTCTTCTTGGGCCTCGCCCTCATCCACCGCGTTTGTTCTCTCGGCGCGGCAAGGTCAACATGGTCAACAAACAACAGCCATCGGAAGAGGCTGACAGTAGGGGCCCATAGAGGGAAATGCCTCCTTATTACACGCAAAATAATGATTCCTCTACCTGATAGCTGGGACCCACCAGAAGGGCCTCTGTATTTCGCGAAAAAACGTTCCCCCCGCTGTCAGCTCGGACCCACCAGAAATGCCTCCTTATTACGCACAAAAAAAGGAATACTCCCTTGCTAGCTGGGACTCACCTTGGTGGGAGGCTGACTTGTGGGACTACTAAGTTGATGGGGATGGAGGGTTGTGTCAACTTAGTCAATATGAACGATTCTAGCTTCAATGACCGTACGATGTCCATCCAACGGCCGTAGTGCTTCTTCAACCTCTGGTCTTCGTGCTCCAGCCGCCCAAAGCAGCGCCGGTCATGCCGCATGCTCCTGCCTCCCGTGGCCAGCTGTGATGCCATGGAGGCCTCAACGCTCCCTAGTACTCCCACTGCTGGCCAGGCCATCCCTCTACTCACCCACATCCCCTGTTATTCTGCGGCGACGTCAGCCTCACACCGGAGCCGAACTAGTGAACCCTCGTACTCCTCTTCGCGTGGGCATCCATTGCTGCGTCTTCCCCGGCTTCGCGTTGTCCCCTTCCTAGGCCTCGCCGTCGTCCACCGCTGGCTATCAATGTGGTCAATGACCGACTTCTATCGAAAGAGTATTGTACATGGAGAGGCTGAGAGCTGGGTCCACGTCAGCTGCAAGGAAGTGCCTCCTTATTAAGCGCAAAATGATTATTCCTCCACCTGATAGCAGGGACCCACCGGACGGGCCACCGTATTTTGCGAAAAAAATGATTCGCCCCCTGACTGCTGGGACCAACCAGCTACATCTTCGCATGCAAGGAAGTGCGTCCAAAAAAAATGATTCGCCTCCCTGACTGCCGGGACCCACCATCTCCATCTTCGCACGCAAGGAAGTGCCTGACAGTCAGGACCCACCTGGTCGAAGCGTACGTAGTGTTGTCATTCTGGTCGCGAACGTGTACGTACATACTGGTGGATGTAGAGGCGTGCACATGTCGTAGTAGAGGCGCGCACGTGTCGTAGTAGAGGCGCGCATGTAGCATGTACACATATGTACAGCGGCCAGAGTGCAAGAAAGAAAATACGGCCACGTATGTGTACATATGGGTGGGGTCTCGAACGCCTACTCGCGCATACGTACGGCCAGGGCTCGTGTACATGGCTGGGTTGGAACGGAGAAACAACGTCGTCGTCGTGTTCATGGGGAGCCAACCGGCTGGGTCGGAACTGAATGCGTTGTCGTGTTCATCGGGAGGGCTTGGACGGAACAGGCGATGGAAATGAGGCCTGGCGTACTGCAGAACGGAGGAAACGGCCTTATGTTCGACCGGCAACATTCAAAATGGGATCATGTTCATTGGGAGGGGTCTGGCGTACCGCAAAACGGAGGAAACGGACCTCCTACAGTCAAAACGGGGGTCCTGTTGATCGGGAGGGGTGTGGCTACCGCAAAACGGACAAAATGGACTTGTGTTGGAGCGCTACGATCGAAACGGGGGTCCTGTTCATCGGGAGGGGTGTGGCGTACCGCAAAACAGGACTCCACGGGATACTGTTCATCTCCACCGTCGACCTCCTCCAGCCTCCACGGGCTACCGTCGACCTCCTCCAGCCTCCATGGGCTCCTATTCATCCAGCCTCCACTGCGCGCTACTCCACCGACCACTATTCAACCACCCCTCCACGGGCACCCCTCCACCGTTTATTGTTCATCCAGCCCTCCACGGGGTCGTCCTATTCATCCAGGCCTCCACGGGGTCCTGTTCATCCAGCCGCAACCGGCTCGATCGATCGAGGTCCTGTTCATCCAGAGGAAATGCCACGGGGTCCTATTCATCCACCCCCACCGCACACTGTTCATCCAACCCCCCCCCCCCACAACGCCCACTGTTCATCCAATCGATCGACTTCGGTTAGTAGCAGTAGCGAAGGAATCGCTCGATCGGGTTCAGTTACAGCCATCGATCGATCGCTCGGGTTCAGTAACGCATAGCCTGCAGTGCAATCGCTCAGGTTCAGTTAGAGCCCAACGCCTCGCTCGGTTTCAGTTAGAGCCAACGCCTCGAACACACGCGCGTACGTGTACGAGAGAAATGTGCATCGCTCGGCCCCCGACCACCCACCGTAACCAGTAACTCCCCGAAATTTTCCTCGCCCTCGATTCTACCACGGTTTTTCCCATCATGGACGGCCCAAAGAATGTCATGCAGCTGCGTCTCCGGCCCACCCAGGACGAAAAGCCCATTTTCTGTCATGATTTTTTGTCATAGAAGTAGGAGCCCACCACATCTATGATGATACCGGGTTTTGTCACAATTATCGTCATAGAAGTGTCATAAGTATGCCAGAATTTTTTTTTGTTCGTCACAAAATGTCACGGATGTGTCTTTTTTTTGTAGTGAATATGGTAGATATGGACTTTTGCAATCTGAAATTATAAAAACAGCAAGGTAGCAAGTAACAAAAGTGAGCGAAAACGCTATTGCAATGCTAGGAAACAAGGCCTAGGGTTGATACTTTCACTAGTGCAAGTTATGTCAACAATAATAACATAATTGGATCATATAACAATCCCTCAACGTGCAACAATGAGTCACTCCAAAGTCACTAATAGCGGACAACAAACGAAGAGATTATTGTAGGGTACGAAACCACCTCAAAGTTATTTTTTCCGATCAATCCGTTGGCTATTCCTATAAGTGTCACAAACAGCCCTAGAATTCGTAGTTAAATAACAACTTAAGACACACATCAACCAAAACCCTAATGTCACCTAGATACTCCAATGTCACCTCAAGTATCTGCGGGTTTGATTATATGATATGCATCACACAATATCATATTCATTTATTCAAACCAACACAAAGAACTTCGAAGAGTGCCCCAAAGTTTCTACCGGAGAGTCAAGACAAAAACGTGTGCCAACCCCTATGCACAAGTTCACAAGGTCACTGAACCCGCAAGTTGATCACCAAAACATACATCAAGTAGATCACGTGAATATACCATTGTCACCACAGATAAGCACATGCAAGACATACATCAAGTGTTCTCAAATCCTTAAAGACTCAATCCGATAAGATAACTTCAAAGGGAAAACTCAATCCATTACAAGCGGTAGAGGGGGAAAACATCATAAGATCCACCTATAATAGCAAAGCTCGCGGTACATCAAGATCGTGCTATAAGAACACGAGAGAGAGAGAGAGAGAGAGAGAGAGAGATCAAACACATAGCTACTGGTACATACCCTCAGCCCCGAGGGTGATATACTCCCTCCTCGTCATGGTGAGCGCCGGGATGACGAAGATGGCCACCGGTGATGGTTCCCCCCTCCGGTAGGGTGCCGAAATAGGGTCCCAATTGGTTTTTCGTGGCTACAGAGGATTGCGGCGGCGGAACTCCCGATCTAGGTTTCTTTTCGAGAGTTTCTATATTTATAGGAATTATTGGCGTCAGTTTCACGTCAGGGGGGTCTCCGAGTCAGCCAAGAGGTAGGGGCACGCTACCAGGGGGTTGGGCGTGCCCCTACCCTCGTGGATGACTCGGGACTCTGCCGGCCCAACTCTTTTGCTTCGGGGGCTTCTTCTGGTCCATCAAAAATCCACAAAAATTGGCTGGTCAATTGGACTCTGTTTTGTATTCCTTTTCTGTAAAAACTCAAAAATATTGAAGAAATAGAAACTGGCACTTGGCTCTAGGTTAATAGGTTAGTCCCAAAAATTATATAAAATAGCATATAAATGCATATAAACATCCAGGATGGTTAATATAATAGCATGGAACAATCAAAAATTATAGATACGTTGGAGACGTATCACGGGTCGAAAGCGCCAGCCTCGGCCCGCCATCACAAGATGTTCTTCCGCCAGATAGTGGCCTCCTGTCCCTAATGTCGCTTGAAGCTACGTAGGTATTTCCCCAAATAGGAAGGCATGATGCAGCACAGCGGTGGTAGGTATTTCCCTCGGATATGAACCAAGGTTATCGAATCAGTAGGAGAACCAAGCAACACAACATAAACAGCCCCTGCACACAAAGAACAACACCTCGCAACCCGACATGTTAAAGGGGTTGTCAATCCCTTTCGTGGTACGGCGCCTCAAGATAGGCAAAGGACGTGAGGTAAACTTGTAGTAGATTGATAGATCGAACGCCAAATAAAATAAATAAGAATAAATTGCAGAAAGGTAGTTTTTGGTTTAATAGATCTGAAAATAAACGCAAGGAAAAAGTAGATCACAGGGCAAATGTATGAGAAAGAAGACCCGTGGGCCGTAGGTTTCACTAGTGGCTTCTCTCAAAAAAGATAGCAAACGGTGGGTCAACAAATTACTATTGGGCAATTGATATAACTTCAAATAATCATGACGATATCCAGGTAATAATCATTACATAGGCATCACATCTAAGATTAGTAGACTGACTCCTACCTGCATCTACTACTATTACTCCACACATCGACTGCTATCCAACATGCATCTAGTGTATTAACTTCATGGAAAAATGGAGTAATGCAAGAAGGACGATGACATTATGTAGACAAGATCCGTTTATCTATTGCAGAAGACATGGATCCCGTCCTTAGTAGCAATGATACATACATGTCGTTTCCCTTTCTGTCATTGGGATCAAGCACCGTAAGATCGAACCCACTACCGGGAACCTCTTCCCATTGCAAGATAAATATATCAAGTTGGCCAAACAAAACCCAAATATCGGAGAAGAAATACGACGCTATAAGAGATCACGCATATAGGAGATCAAAGAACTCAAATAACTTTCATGGATATAAAAAGATATAACTGATCATAGACTCGAAATTCATCAGGTCCCAACAAACACACCACCAAAATACTTACATCATATGGATCTCCAAGAGACCATTGTATTGATAATCGAGAGAGAGAGAGAGGAAGCCATCTAGCTACTAAACTTACGACAAGGTTTACATCAGGTCTGGTACACAGCATGGCATACATAATAGACCCTATGGCTGAGGCATAGGGGATGACACTCATCTTTTCTCTATCTTCTGCCAAGGTCGTGCTTTGAGCCAAGCACAATTTCACACCTTGCAATCCAGACAAGAACCCCTTCTTGGACTGATCCATATTGAACTTCTTCAATATTTTATCAAGGTATGTGCTTTGTGAAAGACCTATGAGGCGTCTCGATCTATCTCTATAGATCTTGATGCCTAATATGTAAGCAGCTTCTCCAAGGTCCTTCATTGAAAAACACTTATTGAAGTAGGCCTTTATGCTTTCCAAAAGTTCTATATCATTTCCCATCAATAGTATGTCATCCACATATAATACGAGAAATGCTACAGAGCTCCCACTCACTTTCTTGTAAACGCAGGCTTCTCCATAAGTCTGCATAAACCCAAACGCTTTGATCATTTCATCAAAGCGAAAGTTCCAACTTCGAGATGCTTGCACCAGCCCATAGATGGAGCGTTGGAGCTTGCACACCTTGTTAGCATTCTTAGGATCGACAAAACCTTCCGGTTGCATCATATACAATTCTTACTTAAGGAAACCGTTAAGGAATGCTGTTTTGACGTCCATCTGCCATATCTCATAATCATAGAATGCGGCAATTGCTAACATGATTCGGACGGACTTCAGCTTCGCTACGGGTGAGAAGGTCTCATCGTAGTAAACCCCATGAACTTGTCGATAACCCTTAGCGACAAGCCAAGCTTTATAGATGGTCACATTACCATCTGCGCCAGTCTTCTTCTTAAAGATCCATTTATTTTCTATGGCTCGCCAATCATCGGGCAAGTATGTCAAAGTCCATACTTTGTTTTCATACATGGATCCTATCTCGGATTTCATGGCTTCAAACCATTTGTTGGAATCTGGGCCCGCCTTCGCTTCTTCATAGTTCAAAGGTTCACCGTTGTCTACCAACATGATTTCCAGGACAGGGTTGCCATACCATTCTGCCGTGGAACGTCTCCTTGTGGACCTATGAAGTTCAGTAGCAACTTGATCTGAAGTGCCTTGATCATCATCATTAACTTCCTCTCTAGTCGGTGCAGGCACCACCGAAACATTTTCTTGAGTTGCGCTACTTTCTGGTTCAAGAGGCCGCACTTCATCAAGTTCTACTTTCCCCCACTTACTTCTTTCAAGAGAAACTCTTTCTCCAGAAAGGATCCATTCTTGGCAACAAAGATCTTGCCTTCGGATATGAGGTAGAAGGTATACCCAATGGTTTCCTTGGGGTATCCTATGAAGACGCATTTTTCTGACTTGGGTTCGAGCTTTTCAGGTTCAAGTTTCTTGACATAAGCATCGCATCCCCAAGCTTTTAGAAACGACGGCTTAGGTTTCTTCCCAGACCATAATTCATACGGTGTCATCTCAACGGATTTAGACGGTGCCCTATTTAAAGTGAATGTGGCTGTCTCTAAAGCATAACCCCAAAATGATAGCGGTAAAACGGTAAGAGACATCATAGATCGCACCATATCAAATAGAGTGCGATTACGACATTCGGACACACCATTACACTGAGGTTTTCCAGGCGGCGTGAATTGTGAAACAATTCCGCATTTCCTTAAGTGCGTACCAAACTCATGACTCAAATATTCTCCCCCACGATATGATCGTAAGAACTTTATTTTCCTGTCATGTTGATTCTCCACCTCACTATGAAATTCCTCGAACTTTTCAAAGGTCTTAGACTTGTGTTTCATTAAGTAGACATACCCATATCTACTTAAGTCATCAGTGAGGGTGAGAACATAATGATAGCCACCGCGAGCCTCAACGCTCATCGGACCGCACACATCAGTGTGTACGATTTCCAACAAGTTGGTTGCTCGCTCCATTGTTCCGGAGAACGGAGTCTTGGTCATCTTGCCCATGAGGCATGGTTCGCATGTGTCAAATGATTCATAATCAAGAGACTCCAAAAGTCCATCTGCATGGAGTTTCTTCATGCGTTTGATACCAATGTGACCAAGGCGGCAGTGCCACAAGTATGTGGGACTATCATTATTAACCTTACATCTTTTGGTATTCACACTATGAATATGTGTAACATCACGTTCAAGATTCAATAAGAATAAACCTTTGACCAGCGGGGCATGACCATAAAACATATCTCTCAAATAAATAGAACAACCATTATTCTCGGATTAAAATGAGTAGCCATCTCGCGTTAAACGGGATCCATATACAATGTTCATGCTCAAAGCTGGCACTAAATAACAATTATTGAGGTTTAAAACTAATCCCATAGGTAAATGTAGAGGTAGCGTGCCGACGGCGATCACCTCGACCTTGGAACCATTCCTGACGCGCATCGTCACCTCATCCTTTGCCAGTCTCCGCTTATTCCGCGGCTCCTGTTTTGAGTTACAAATATGAGCAACCGCACCGGTGTCAAATACCCAGGAGCTACTATGAGTACTAGTAAGGTACACATCAATTAACATGTATATCACATATACCTTTGGTGTCGCCGGCCTCCTTTTCCGCTAAGTACTTGGGGAAGTTCCGCTTCCAGTGACCATTTCCCTTGCAATAAAAGCACTAAGTCTCGGGCTTGGGTCCATTGTTTGGCTTCTTCCCGGCAACTGATTTACCGGGCACGGCAACTCCCTTGCCATCCTTCTTGAAGTTCTTTTTACCCTTGCCTTTCTTGAAACTAGTGGTCTTATTCACCATCAACACTTGATGTTCCTTTTTGATTTCCACCTCCACTGATTTTAGCATTGAATATAACTCAGGAATGGACTTCTCCATCCCCTGCATATTGTAGTTCATCACAAAGCTCTTGTAGCTAGGTGGGAGTGACTGGAGGATCCTGTCAATGACCGAGTCATCTGGGAGATTAACTCCCAACTGAGACAAACGGTTGTGTAACCCGGACATAGTGAGTATATGCTCACTGATGTCTACTACGCAACCTTCTTCTTGTAGACGTTGTTGGGCCTCAAAGTGCAGAGGTTTGTAGGACAGTAGCAAATTTCCCTCAAGTGGATGACCTAAGGTTTATCAATCCGTGGGAGGGGTAGGATGAAGATGGTCTCTCTCAAGCAACCCTGCAACCAAATAACACAGAGTCTCTTGTGTCCCCAACACACCCAATACAATGGCAAATTGTATAGGTGCACTAGTTCGGCGAAGAGATGGTGATACAAGTGCAATATGGATGGTAGATATAGGTTTTTGTAATCTGAAAATATAAAAACAACAAGGTAACTATTGATAAAAGTGAGCGTAAACGGTATTGCAATGGTAGGAAACAAGGCATCAGGTTCATACTTTCACTACTGCAAGTTCTCTCAACAATAATAACATAACTGGATCATATAACTATCCCTCAACATGCAACAAAGAGTCACTCCAAAGCCACTAATAGTGGAGAACAAACGAAGAGATTATGGTAGGGTACGAAACCACCTCAAAGTTATCCTTTCTGTTTTATCTATTCAGGAGTCCGTAGTAAAATAACATGAAGCTATTCTTTCCGTTCAATCTATCATAGAGTTCATACTAGAATAACACCTTAAGACATAAATCAACCAAAACCCTAATGTCACCTAGATAGTCCATTGTCACCTCAAGTATCTGTGGGCATGATTATACGATATGCATCACACAATCTCAGATTCATCTATTCAACCAACACAAAGTACTTCAAAGAGTGCCCCAAAGTTACTACCGGAGAGTCAAGACGAAAATGTGTGCCAAGCCCTATGCATAGATTCATGGGCAGAACCCGCAAGTTAATAACCAAAACATACATCAAGTGGATCACATGATATCCCATTGTCACCACAGATATGCACGGAAATACATACATCAAGTGTTCTCAAATCTTTAAAGAGTCAATCCGACAAGATAACTTCAAAGGGAAAACTCAATTCATCACAAGAGAGTAGAGGGGGAGAAACATGATAAGATCCAACTATAATAGCAAAGCTCGCGATACATCAAGATCGTGCCATAGAGAGAACACGAGAGAGAGAGAGAGAGAGATAAAACACATAGTTACTGGTACATACCCTCAGCCCCGAGGGTGATATACTCCCTCCTCGTCATGGAGAGCACCGGGATGATGAAGATGGCCACCGGTGAGGGATCCCCCCTCCGGCAGGGTGCCGGAACAGGCTCCCGAGAGGTTTTTGATGGCTAAAGATGCTTGCGATGGCGGAACTCCCGATCTATTGTTCGCTTTGATGTTTTTAGGATATATGGGAATATATAGGCGAAAGAAGTCGGTCGGGGGAGCCACGAGGGGCCCGCGAGGGTGGAGGGCGCGCCCAGGAGGGTGAGCGCGCCCCCTATCTTGTGGCCTCCTCGAAGCTTCCCTGGCTTGCACTCCAAGTTCCCTGGATTGCTTCTATTCCAAAAATAACTTTTCCGAAGGTTTCATTCCGTTTGGACTCCGTTTGATATTCCTTTTCTTCGAAACACTGCAATAGGCAAGAAAACAGCAATATGGGATGGGCCTCCGGTTAATAGGTTAGTCCCAAAAATAATATAAAAGTGTATAATAAAGCCCATAAACATCCAAAATAAGTAATATAATAGCATGAATGCTTCATAAATTATAGATACGTAGGAGACGTATCAGCATCCCCAAGCTTAATTCCTGCTCGTCCTCGAGTAGGTAAATGATAAGAGAAAGAATTTATGAAGTGTGAATGCTAGCAGGTGCACAAGTTTGATCAATGATAATTTCAGTCACCTTTTTTAGCATGATTATATGTCATAACTGTAGTTCATCTCATAAAACTTCTCAAGATCAAGTAACAAGCTATTCACATGTTAAAGCGTAGACCATAAACTTTGTTGAAAGCTAGCAAACTTCATTCTCATTCATCAAAGAATTACAATTCATCTTATTTTTAGGAAGGGTCTATGTTAGAGCTTTGATTTAGCAAACTCCACATACTCAACTATCATATAGTCTTCTACAATTGCTAACACTCATGCAATACTTATGGTTATGGATTTTTAATCGGACACTGAGAAAGATAGGGGCTTATAATTTCGCCTCCCAACGTATTCACCTTTGGGTGATGTCAACAATAATAGTTCATGCTAACTTACATCCAATTGGATATATATATATATATCAGGATCTTTCCAACACGAGGTGCTTGCCAAAGGATAAAGTGAAAAAGGGAAAGGTGAAGATCACCTTAACTCATGCATAAAGTAAAAGATAGGCCCTTCACAGAGGGAAACATGGATTTCCAGAGGTGCTAGAGCTCGATTTTGAAATAGAGATAAATAATTTTGAGAGGTATGATCTCATTGTCAACATAACAACCAAGATTTCCCAATATCTTCCATACTACATACATTATAGGCGGTTCCCAAACAAAATGGTAAACTTTTTACTCCCCCTCCACCAACAATCACACTCCACGGCCATCCGAAACAACGGGGTACCGTCCATACCAACAACAGTCTAGGGGGAGTTTTGTTTGCAATTACTTTTGATTTGATTTTTTATGTTTTTGATCATGGGACTGGGCATCCCGGTTACCAGCCATTTTTCTCGTGAATGATGAGCGGAGTCCACTCATCTTGAGAATAACCCACCTAGTATGGAAGATACTGGCAGCCCCTAGTCGCTACATGAGCGATTCAGGCATACAAAACAGATTATTATTTGAAGGTTTAGAGTTTGGCACATGCAAATTTACTTGGAACGACAGGTAAATACCGCATATAGGTAGGTATGGTGGACTCTCATGGCAAAACTAGTTTAAGGATATTTGGAAGCAGAAGTAGTATCTCTACTTGGTGCAAGGAATTTTGGCTAGCATGAGGGGGAAAGGCAAGCTCAACATGTTTGAATGATCCATGACAATATACTTTAACTGAGATGTGAGAAACCATAACCCATTACATTGTCTTCCTTGTCCAACATCAACTCTTTAGCATGTCATACTTAATGAGTGCTCACAATAATAAAAGATGTCTAAGATAATATATTTATATGTGAAATCTCTCTTCCTTCAATATTCTTTCATGAATTGTTCAAATGACCAATACAATGCTTGCTAACCTTTAATAAATTTACAACCTCTACTTCTTAGATGTGAAGTCATTACTACCTAAGGGAAAAGCAAATGAAACATTTATAATTTCAGATTTATGACATTCAACTCATTCAATCATTTACTCATAAGATATAAGTGAAGCACACGAGTAAGGGGAATTTGAGGATTTGCCACACCTTATTTTGCAGTTTGAGGATTTGCCTCTATTTTGGCTGTAACCCAGGATTTGCCACATCTTTGCTGGAAGATTGAGGATTTGCCCCTAACATACTGTTTGGATCCTTTGGCACATTATAGTACAAATTCTGTGACCAAAATACCCCCAACCCAATCTGTTTTAGTTATCCTCAATCGGGCATTAGCTCGCGGTTCCCGTACTCTGTTCGGCCTGGCGGCTGGCCACCACGCAATGTCGGCGGCGTGCAACATCACAGCGGCTACACCTGCTTTGGAAGTCTCCCCCGAGTTCCTGTTGCGCCCTGCTGTGCCTCCCCGAGCTTGCTGCGGCCTCACCGTGCGCTGCCTTCACGAGCTGCATCTGTTCTAACTTTTAAACTAGTAAGGGCTAATGTACCTTCTGATGTCACTTAAAAATGTAAATGTAATTTGTGATGTGTGAACTACGAAGTGTGAATGTACTTTGTGATAAAAAGAAAAGGTGATGAAACTTTCCCAGAAGAATACTCACTATAATATTCTTCAGTTTATCTTTAGTCTGTACGTTCACTATGAAGTGTGAATGTAATCTCTAATTTTTTTAGATTTTCTCTGTACGTTCAGGAGCGGGAGGTGGTCAAAGGAACGTAAGGTAGTAGCAGATCTTACCAGGTCGCCGCTGTCGGGGAGATCGAGGTCGCCATCGTCGTAGCCGCCGCAGATTGCCGCCGCCGCCGCAGGTACAGGTAGGATGAGATGAGAGAGTTATCGGGGCAACCTTTGGACCGGGTTCCTCTCACGTAGGTAAACACAAGGGCATTTTGGTCATGTTGTTGCGGGCCAGTCGTGTTAGGGGCAAATCCTCAATCTTTCAGCAAAGATGTGGCAAATCCTGGGTTACAGCCAAAACAGGGAAAATCCTCAAACTGCAAAATAAGGTGTGGCAAATCCTCAAATTCCCCCACAAGTAAATGACAAACTACTCCAAAAAAGATATAAGTGAAGATCAATGAGTAGCTAAATAATTATGTAACTATGTGAAGACTCTCTCTCATTTAAGAATTTCAGATCTTGGTAATGTATTCAAACAGAAAGCAAAGCAAAATAAAATGACGTTGCAAGGATAGCACAACTCATGTGAAGAAGCAAAAACTTAGGCTCAACTGATACTAACCGGTAGTTGTTCAAGAAGAAAGGTGGGATGCCTAACGGGGCATCCCCAAGCTTAGATGCTTGATACTTCTTGAAATATTATCTTGGGGTGCCTTGGGAATCCCCAATCTTGAGCATTTGTGTCTCCTTAATTCATTTTATATCTCGGTTTCCTAAATCTCGAAAACTTCATCCACACCAAACTCAACAAGAACTCGTGAGATAAGTTAGTATAAATCAATGCAAAAACCTTATCATTTTCTACTATAACAAATCACTAAAATTATTATTCAACATTGCATACCGAATGTCTCCGCATATTTAATACTCCTATCCTCAAATAGAATCATTAAACAAGCAAACATATGCAAACAATGCAAACATAACAGCAATCTGCCAAAACAGTATAGTCTGTAAAGAATGCAAGATTCATCATACTTTCCTAACTCCAAAAATTATGAGAAAAATACTAATATGTAGAAGATTTATCAGATATCATTATGCAAAAAGTTTCAACATTATATCATTCTCTGACTTTTCTAGGGAATTTTTGCAACAACGGTAAACTTTCTGTTTTCAAACAGCAACATGTATACTAGAAAACTAAGCATGGTAAAGGCTATCCTTGACATTTATATTGAAAATAAAGATGCAAAACATTATTATGAATAACATCAAGCAAATACTAACAAAATAAAATGACGCTCCAAGCAAAACACATATCATGTGGTGAATAAAAATATAGCTCCAAGTAAAGTTACCGATAAACAAAGACGAAAGAGGGGATGCCTTCCGGGGCATCCCCAAGCTTAGGCTTTTGGCTATTCCTGAATATCTTGGGGTGCCATGGACATCCCCAAGCTTAGGCTCTTGCCACTACTTATTCCATAGTCCATCGAATCTTTACCCAAAACTTGAAAAGTTCACAACACAAAACTCAACAGAAAACTCGTAAGCTCCGTTAGTATAAGAAAATAAAACCACCACTTAGGTACTGTGTGAACTCATTCTAAATTCATATTAGTGTAGTATCTACTGTATTCCAACTTATCTACGGTTCATACCCTCCGATACTACTCATAGATTCATCAATAATAAGCAAACAACACATAGAAGACAGAATCTATCAAAAACAGAATAGTCTGTAGTAATCTGTATCAAACATATACTTCTGGAACTCCAAAACTCCTACCAAATTAGGAAGTCCTAAGAAATTTGTGTACCAATCCAGATCAAAAAGAATCAGAACAAAATCATGTTTTCTGTGAATTAACAACACTAATTTCCTGGGTGCAAAAGTATTTGATTTTCAGCAGGATCAACACAACTATCACCGTAAGCTATCCTAAAGGTCTTGCTTGGCACTTTATTGAAACAAAAGCTATAAAACATGATTACTACAGTAGCATAATCATGTGAACACACAAAAACAGTAAGGATAAATATTGGGTTGTCTCCCAACAAGCGCTTTTCTTTAATGCCTTTCTAGCTAGGCATGATGATGACAATGATGCTCACATAAAAGATAAGAATTGAAACATAACGGGAGCATCATGAAGCATATGACTAGCACATTTAAAACTAACCCACTTCCTATGCATAGGGATTTTGTGAGCAAACAACTTATGGGAACAATAATCAACTAGCATAGGAAGGCAAAACAAGCATAACTTCAAAACTTTAAGCACATAGAGAGGAAAATTGATACTATTGCAATTCCTACAAGCATATGCTCATCTCTCATAATAATTTTCAGTAGCATCATAAATAAATTCAACAATATAACCAGCACCTAAAGCATTCTTTTCATGATCTACAAGTGTACAAATTTTATTACTCTCCAATAAGCAAATTTCTTCTCATTCGGAATAGTGGGAGTATCATTAGAGACTTGAATACTATAAATTGTTTCCACCTTAAAAGAGTAATGTTCAGAACAAAGGTAATCATAATCATGATAAGATTTATAAATATAATCATCACTACTATTTGTAGCATAAGTTTCATCACAATAATCATCATAAGTAGCAACTTCGTTCTCATCATGATCGATTGAAACCTCTCCCAAGATAGTGGAATCATCACTAAATAAAGTTGACACTCTTCCAAATCCACTTTAATATCCATCACAATAAAATTCAACATCCTCCAAAATAGAGGGATCACTACTTCCGAAAGTTGACACTCTTCCAAACCCACTTTCATCAATATAATCATTATAGGTAAGAGGCATGCTATCATCATAAGAACTTTGCATATCAAAACTTGGGAGGCTAAAAATATCATCTTCATTAAACATAGCATCCCCAAGCTTGGGACAAACATTAATGTCAGCAAATATATTCTCAAATATTTCATCCTCATCAAACATAGCCTCCCCAAGCTTGGGCCTTTTCATATCATAAGATAATCACTCTCATCATTAATAGTATGGATAGCACCAATAGTATAGCAATTATCATCATCACAATGAGTAGTAGGAGCAACATCATTTGGGAGGGATACCTTTTTACCTTTGTTGATCCTTCTTTTCTTTTTCTTCTTCACATTATGTGTGGGTTCAACCTTCTTCTTTGTGCTCCTCATTGATGGGACTGGTTGAATAGAAAGCTCCTCCTCATTACCTGATTCATCATAAGAAATAATAGGAGGATACTGGAAAGTCTCTCCCCTTTCATTAGTATTCTCTTCCTCTTCTGTTTGCTTCCTTTTCTTTAGGTAATTGGCAATATAAGGATTTTCAATGCAATTTATCGCACAATACATATAAATCTTCTCTAGATCAAAATCAAAGAGTTTCTTAAGGGCAAATTCTGGAAGATTCTTAGTTAAACGTTTCATTTCTTCATAACCCAAAAGCAAACTAAGTTCATTATAATGTGCAAGGGAAATCAAATCATCACAATTCTTGGACACGATTTGATCATGAAACAATTTGCATCAAAGATGTAAATGACCGCGTTCATTGCAAAGTTCACAAGCACGACAAAGGAAATGTAAATTTTCAACATTCTTATCTAGCCTTTCTTGCAACAATTTAGTTTCTAAATGCTTATTCCTCTTGCAATATCTATCTTCTCTATTTGGTGTGTCCATGCAAACCAAATGCTCTCCACAAAAATCGACATGCTTATAGGAGACATTTTCATCATAACTAGTGCAATCATCATTAGTAATATGGATATTCAAGGAGTTCATACTAACAACATTCCAATCATGCTCATCATTCAAATATTTAGTATCAAACATTCTATAGATTTCTTCTTCTAGCACTTGAGCACAATTTTCCTTTTCATCAAGCTTACGAAAGATATTAAAAAGATGAAGCGTAAGAGACAAACTCAATTCCATTTTTTGTAGTTTTCTTTTATAGACTAAACTAGTGATAAAACAAGAAACAAAAAGATCCGATCGCAAGATCTAAAGCTATACCTTCAAGCACTCACCTCCCCAGCAACGGCGCCAGAAAAGATCTTGATGTCTACTATGCAACCTTCTTCCTGTAGACGTTGTTGGGCCTCCAAGTACAGAGGTTTGTCGGACAGTAGCAAATTTCCCTCAAGTGGATGACCTAAGGTTTATTAATCCGTGGGAGGCGTAGGATGAAGATGGTCTCTCTCAAGCAACCCTACAACCAAATAACAAAGAGTCTCTTGTGTCCCCAACACACCCAATACAATGGCAAATTGTATAGGTGCACTAGTTCGGCGAAGAGATGGTGATACAAGTGCAATATGGATGGTAGATATAGGTCTTTGTAATCTGAAAATATAAAAACAGCAAGGTAACTAATGATAAAAGTTTGCGTAAACGGTATTGCAAAGGTAGGAAACAAGCCGTAAGGTTCATACTTTCACTAGTGCAAGTTTTCTCAACAATAATAACATAACTGGATCATATAACTATCCCTCAACATGCAACAAAGAGTCACTCCAAAGCCACTAATAGCGGAGAACAAACAAAGAGATTATGGTAGGGTACGAAACCACCTCAAAGTTATGCTTTCTGTTCTATCTATTCAAGAGTCCGTAGTAAAATAACATGAAGCTATTCTTTCTGTTCAATTTATCATAGAGTTCATACTAGAATACCACCTTAAGACACAAATCAACCAAAACCCTAATGTCACCTAGATACTCCATTGTCACCTCAAGTATCCGTGGGAATGATTATATGATATGCATCACACAATCTCAGATTCATCTATTCAACCAACACAAAGTACTTCAAAGAGTGCCCCAAAGTTTCTACCGGAGATTCAAGATGAAAACGTGTGCCAACCCCTATGCATAGGTTCATGGGCAGAACCCGCAAGTTGATCACCAAAACATACATCAAGTGGATCACGTGATATCCCATTGTCACCACAAATAAGCACGGCAAGACATACATTCTCAAATCCTTGAAGACTCAATCCGACAAGATAACTTCAAAGGGAAAAGTCAATTCATCACCAGAGAGTAGAGGGGGAGAAACATCATAAGATCCAACTATAATAGCAAAGCTCACGATACATCAAGATCGTGCCATAGAGAGAACATGAGAGAGAGAGAGATCAAACACATAGCTACTGTTACATACCCTCAGCCTCGAGGGTGAACTACTCACTCCTCGTCATGGAGAGCGCCGGGATGATGAAGATGGCCACCAGTGAGGGATCCCCCCTCCGGTAGGGTGCCGGAACGGGCTCCCGAGAGGTTTTTGGTGGCTACAGAGGCTTGTGGTGGCAGAACTCCTGATCTATTGTTTGCTTTGATATTTTTAGGGTATATGGGAATATATAGGCGAAAGAAGTCGGCCGGGGGAGCCACGAGGGTGGAGGGCGTGCCCAGGGGGGCGCCCCTATCTCGTGGCCTCCTCGAAGCTTCCCTGGCTTGCACTCCAAGTTCCCTGGATTGCTTCTGTTCCAAAAATAACTTTTCCAAAGGTTTCATTCCATTTGGACTCCATTTGATATTCTTTTTCTTCGAAACACTTAAATAGGCAAGAAAACAACAATATGGGTTGGGCCTCCGGTTAATAGGTTAGTCCCAAAAATAATATAAAAGTGTATAATAACGCCCATAAACATCCAAAACAAGTAATATAATAGCATGAATGCTTCATAAATTATAGATACATTGGAGACGTATCACTCACTGACAGTACTATTTTCCTCCATCTTACAACTGTAGAACTTGTCAGAGACTTCATATCTCTCGACCCGAGCATGAGCTTGGAAAACCATTTTTAGCTCTTGGAACATCTCATATCCTCCGTGTTGCTCAAAACACTTTTGGAGCCCCGGTTCTAAGCTATAAAGCATGCCGCACTAAACCAGGGAGTAATCATCACTACGCGACTGCCAGGCGTTCATAACGTCTTGAGTTGCTGGGAAAATGGGTGCTTCACCGAGCGGTGCTTCTAGGACATATGCTTTCTTGGCAGCTATGAGGATGATCCTCAAGTTCTGGACCCAGTCAATATAGTTGCTACCATCGTCTTTCAGCTTGGTTTTCTCTAGGAACACGTTGAAGTTGAGGGCAACATTAGCGTGGGCCATTTGATCTATAAGACATATTGCAAAGATATTTTAGACTATGTTCATGATAATTAAGTTCATCTAATCAAATTATTTTAATGAACTCCCACTTATAAAGACATCCCTCTAGTCATCTAAGTGATACATGATCCGAGTCAACTAGGTCGTGTCCGATCATCACGTGAGACGGACTAGTCATCATCGGTGAACATCTTCATGTTGATGGTATCTACTATACGACTCATGTTCGACCTTTCGGTCTCTTGTATTCCGAGGCCATGTCTGTACATGCTAGGCTCATCAAGTCAACCTAAGTGTTTTGCATGTGTAAATATGGCTTACACCCGTTGTATGCGAATGTTAGAATCTATCACACCCGATCATCACATGGTGCTTCGAAACAACGAACTTTCACAATGGTGCACAGTTAGGGGGAACACTTTCTTGAAATTTTAATGAGGGATCATCCTATTTATGCTACCGTCGTTCTAATAAAATAAGATGTAAACATGACAAACATCACATGCAAATCATAAAGTGACATGATATGGCCAATATCATTTTGTGCCTTTGATCTTCATCTTCGAGGCGCGGCATGATCACCTTCGTCACCGGCATGACACCATGATCTCCATTATCATGATCTCCATCATCATGTCTTCATGAAGTTGTTTCGCCAACTATAACTTCTACTACTATGGCTAACGGTTAGCAATAAAGTAAAGTAATTACATTGCATTATCATTGACACGCAGGTCATACAATAAATTAAGACAACTCCTATGGCTCCTGCCAGTTGTCATACTCATCGACATGCAAGTCATGATTCCTATTACAAGAACATGATCAATCTCATACATCACATATATCATTCATCACATTCTTTTGGCCATATCACATCACATAGCATACCCTGCAAAAACAAGTTAGACGTCCTCTAATTGTTGTTGCATGTTTTACGTGGCTGCTATGGGTTTCTAGCAAGAACATTTCTTACCTACGCAAAGGCCACAATGGTGATATGCCAATTGCTATATACCCTTCATAAGGACCCTTTTCATCGAATCCGATCCAACTAAAGTGGGAGAGGCTGGCACCCGCTAGCCACCTTATGCAACAAGTGCATGTCAGTCGGTGGAACCTGTCTCACGTAAGCGTATGTGTAAGGTCGGTCCGGGCCGCTTCATCCCATAATACCGTCGAAATAAGATATGACTGGTAATGGTAAGCAAATTGAACAAACCAACACCCACAACTACTTGTGTTCTACTCGTGCAAAGAATCTACACAATAGACCTAGCTCATGATGCCACTGTTGGGAATGTAGCAATAATTCAAAATTTTCTACGCATCACCAAGATCAATCTATGGAGATTCTAGCAACAAGAGAGAGAGAGAATGAGCATCTTCATACCTTTAAAGATCACTAAGTGGAAGCGTCACTAGAACGCGGATGAGGGAGGCATACTCACGGCGATTCAAATCGCGGAAGATCCGATCTAACGCCGAACGGATGGTGCCTCCGCGTTCAACACACATACAGCCCGGGGACGTCTCCTCATTCTTGATCTAGCAAGGGGAGAGGAGAAGTTGAGGGAGAGCTCCGGCAGCACGACGGTGTGGTGGCGGAGCTTGCAGTTCTCCGGCAGGGCTTCGCCAAGCACTACTATGGAGGAGGAGGTGTTGGGGAGGCAGAGGGCTGCGCCAAAGGAAGGGTGTGGCAACCCTGCCACCCCCCCACTATTTATAGGGGAAGGGGAGAGGGGCCCGGCCCCTTTAGATCCCATCTAAGGGGGGGCGGCGGCCAAGGGGGGAGCTTGCCCCCCAAGTTGGTGGGAGGCGCCCCCAACCCTAGGGTTTTCAACCCTAGGCACCTTGGGCCCTTGGGGGGGGGGCGCACCAGCCCACTAGGGGGATGGTTACCACCCTTGTTCTGCCCATTGAGTCCCCTGTGGTAGGTAGACCCACCCGTTGGACCCCCGGACACCTTTTGGTGGTCCCAATACAATACTAGTAACCCCGAAATTATTCCGGTGACTGAAACTACACTTCCCATATATAAATCTTTACCTCCGGACCATTCCGGAACTCCTCGGGACGTCCAGGATCTCATTCGGGACCCCGAACAACATGCGGTAACCGCATACTAATTCCCATAACAACTCTAGCGTCACCGAACCTTAAGTGTGTTGACCCTATGGGTTCGGGAATCATGCAGACATGACCGAGAGAGCTCTCCGTCCAATAACCAACAACGGGATCTAGATACCCATGTTGGCTCCCACATGTTCCACGATGATCTCATCGGATGAACCACGATGTCAGGGATTTAATCAATCTCGTATACAATTCCCTTTGTCAATCGGTACGTTACTTGCCTGAGATTTGATCGTCGGTATCCCAATACCTCGTTCAATCTCGTTACCAACAAGTCACTTTACTCGTTCCGTAATGCATGATCCCATGACTAACTACTTAGTCACATTGAGCTCATTATGATGATGCATCACCAAGTGGGCCCAGAGATACCTCTCCGTCATACGGAGTGACAAATCCCAGTCTAGATTCGTGCCAACCCAACAAATACTTTCGGAGATGCCTGTAGTGTACCTTTATAGCCACCTAGTTATGTTGTGACATTTGGTACACCCAAAGCATTCCTACGGTATTTGGGAGTTGCACAATCTCATGGTCTAAGGAAATGATACTTGACATTAGAAAAGCTTTTAGCAAACGAACTACACGATCTTGTGCTATGCTTAGGATTGGGTCGTGTCCATCACATCATTCTCCTAATGTTGTGATCCCGTTATCAATGACATCCAATGTCCATGGTCAGGAAACCATGACCATCTATTGATCAACGAGCTAGTCAACTAGAGGCTCACTAGGGACATGTTGTGGTCTATGTATTCACACATGCATTACGGTTTCCGATTAATACAATTATAGCATGAATAATAGACAATTATCATGAACAAGGAAATATAATAATAACAATTTTATTATTGCCTCTAGGGCATATTTCCAACAGTCTCCCACTTGCACCAGAGTCAATAATCTAGTTACATTGTGATGAATCGAACACCCTTAGAGTTCTGGTGTTGATCATGTTTTGCTCGTGGAAGAGGTTTAGTCAACGGATCTGCGACATTCAGATCCGTATGCACTTTACAAATATCTATGTCTCCATCTTGAACATTTTCACGAATGGAGTTGAAGCAACGGTTGATATGCCTGGTCTTCTTGTGAAACCTGGGCTCCTTGGCAAGGGCAATAGCTCCAGTGTTGTCACAGAGGAGAGTCATCGGGCCCGATGCATTGGGAATAACTCCTAGGTTGGTAATGAACTCCTTCATCCAGATTGCTTCATGTGCTGCCTCCGAGGCTGCCATGTACTCCGCTTCACATGTAGATCCCGCCACGACGCTTTGCTTGCAACAGCATCAGCTGACCGCCCCACCATTCAAAATATACACGTATCCGGTTTGTGACTTGGAGTCATCCAGATCTGTGTCGAAGCTAGCATCGACGTAACCCTTTACGACGAGGTCTTCATCACCTCCATAGACGAGAAACATATCCTTAGTCCTTTTTAGGTACTTCAGGATATTCTTGACCGATGTCCAGTGTTCCATGCTGGTATTACTTTGGTACCTCCCTACCAAACTTACGGCAAGGTTTACATCAGGTCTGGTACACAGCATGGCATACATAATAGACCCTATGGTTGAGGCATAGGGGATGACACTCATCTTTTCTCTATCTTCTGCCGAGGTCGGGCTTTGAGCCGAGCATAATTTCACACCTTGCAATACAGGCAAGAACCCCTTCTTGGACTGATCCATATTGAACTTCTTCAATATCTTATCAAGGTATGTGCTTTGTGAAAGACCTATGAGGCGTCTCGATCTATCGCTATAGATCTTGATGCCTAATATGTAAGCAGCTTCTCCAAGGTCCTTCATTGAAAAACACTTATTGAAGTAGGCCTTTATGCTTTCCAAAAGTTCTATATCATTTCCCATCAATAGTATGTCATCCACATATAATATAAGAAATGCTACAGAGCTCCCACTCACTTTCTTGTCAACGCAGGCTTCTCCATAAGTCTGCATAAACCCAAACACTTCAATCATTTCATCAAAGAGAATGTTCCAACTCCGAGATGCTTGCACCAGCCCATAGATGGAGCGCTGGAGCTTGCACACCTTGTTAGCATTCTTAGGATCGACAAAACCTTCCGGCTGCATCATATACAATTCTTACTTAAGGAAACCGTTAAGGAATGCTGTTTTGACGTCCATCTGCCATATCTCATAATCATAGAATGCGGCAATTGCTAACATGATTCGGACGGACTTCAGCTTCGCTACGCGTGAGAAGGTCTAATCGTAGTCAACCCCTTGAACTTGTCGATAACCCTTAGTGACAAGCCGAGCTTAATAGATGGTCACATTACCATCCGCGTCAGCCTTCTTCTTAAAGGTCCATTTATTTTCTATGGCTCGCCGATCATCGGGAAAGTATGTCAAAGTCCATACTTTGTTTTCATACATGGATCCTATCTCGGATTTCATGGCTTCAAGCCATTTGTTGGAATCTGGGCCCACCATCGCTTCTTCATAGTTCGAAGGTTCACCGTTGTCTAACAACATGATTTCCAGGATAGGGTTGCCATACCATTCTGGTGTGGAACGTGTCCTTGTGAACCTACGAAGTTCAGTAGAAACTTGATCCGAAGTGCCTTGATCATCATCATTAACTTCCTCTCTAGTCGGTGGAGGCACCACAGAAACATTTTTTTGAGCTACGCTACTTTTTGGTTCAAGAGGCAACACTTCATCAAGTTCTACTTTCCTCCCACTTACTTCTTTCGAGAGAAACTCTTTCTCTAGAAAGGATCCGTTCTTGGCAACAAAGATCTTGCCTTCGGATCTGAGGTAGAAGGTATACCCAATGGTTTCCTTGGGGTATCCTATGAAGATGCACTTTTCTGACTTGGGTTCGAGCTTTTCAGGTTGAAGTTTCTTGACATAAGCATCGCATCCCCAAACTTTTAGAAACGACATCTTAGGTTTCTTCCTAGACCATAATTCATACGGTGTCGTCTCAACGGATTTATATGGTGCCCTATTTAAAGTGAATGTGGTTGTCTGTAAAGCATAACCCCAAAATGATAGCGGTAAATCGATAAGAGACATTATAGATCGCACCATATCCAATAGAGTGCGATTATGATGTTCGGACACACCATTACGCTGAGGTGTTCCAGGCGGCGTGAATTGTGAAACAATTCCACATTTCCTTAAGTGTGTACCAAACTCGTGACTCAAATATTCTCCCCCACGATCTGATCGTAAGAGCTTTATTTTCCTGTCACGTTGATTCTCCACCTCACTCTGAAATTCCTCGAACTTTTCAAAGGTCTCAGACTTGTGTTTCATTAAGTAGACAGACCCATACCTACTTAAGTCATTAGTGAGGGTGAGAACATAACGATAGCTGTCGGATTTCGGGTTCCGGCAGACCCTCAAGGTTCGAACTCTGGGGTGCACGTGGAGATCACACCTCCCGCCTACCCACGTCTCGTCGCCTCACAAGGATCTAAGCTACACGAAGAACAACACAAGGGACACGAGATTTATACTGGTTCAGGCCACCATTGTGGTGTAATACCCTACTCCAGTTTGTGGTGTGGTGGATTGCCTCAGGGGCTGATGATGAACAGTACAAAGGGAGAACATCCTCGCGAGGGGCTGTTCTTGTGCTGGTGCGATGAACTGCTAGGGGGAGTTCAGTCGCTTCTCTGTCTCTCTCTTTTGTTGATCTCTCCATCCCTCTACCCTGTGGGTGGCTAGTCCTATTTATAGAGGGAGGCCCTGGGCCTCTTCCCAAATATTGAGCGGGAAGGGCGCCAACAATTGGCCATTTTGAAGGGGAACATCTAGTACACTTATCCTGACTAAAGTCAGTCCTCGCTTGCCAACGACCCTGACGGTGATGCCGGCTTGGACTCCACGATGACCTCCATCCTGCCGTCCTGCTGGTCTTGGTCTTGTTGCACCAAAATGGTTCCCTTTGCTTGATACTCCTGCCTGCGCTGGCCCCCTTTGCACCAAAGAGGAAACAATGACTCTGTGCAGGCCGGCGCCCGCCTGGCGCCCGCCTGGCCTCGGTCGTCATGGCTTGCGTCATGGGCACCTCGTGAGGTACCCCACCTTGATCTCTCCGCCTCCTCGTGAGCTAGCCTGACGAGGCTGTGCCCGAGGAAGCCTCCTGTCATCCGCCCCGCGAGGCTTGGCCCCTCGCGAGGGTCTTGAGCATGTGTTGATGAAGATGGGCCATACTAGGCCACTCCCTGAGCCACGCCGTAGGCCGCAGACAGGAAAGTCTGGGTACCCCCGTTCCTAGAACACCGACAGTAGCCCCCAGGCCCAAGGCGCGCCCAGACTTGGCTTAGCAGAGAAGCGAAGGGGCAAGTGCGAAGCACCGCGGGCCCGATCAGCCTGTGGCCTTGGACGCCGCGTGGCGGTTGGTTGGACCTGGGCGTCCTGGCTCCCCCATGTCGCCGCGGCAACAACACGAATTGACAAGAGAGCGGTACCCGTCTAGGCTTACTTTCTTTGCCTTCTGCAGTCATTGCCCAGATCCCCTTTCTCGCTCCTATCATTCTCGCTTCTGAAATCCCTAGATCTACTCCAACCCTGCATCTTAGCAAGGCATGGCGCCTCGCTAGACCCCGGCTGGAGCATGGTACTCACCTGCTCTAGATCCTCCGAATGTATCGGAGAAGAACCTTGCTCGGACGCGCCAGATGATGGCGGCGCAAGGCAATGACAGGGCGGCCGTCCTCAAGGTTGGTTCCGCCCTTCCCGAGGACAAAGGAAGCACCTTCTACCCGCTCTTCATGAGAGCCATCACCGCCGGTGTGGTGCCCCCTTTTCCGAGTTCTTCCTTTCTGTTCTCCACCATTACAACTTGCAAGCTCTGCACCTCCATCCCAACTCTGTTCTTCTCCTGGCGATTTTCGCCTACTACTGTGAGGCTCATGTTGGGGTAAGGCCCTCGGTGGCCTTGCTGTGCCATTACTTTTACCTCCAGGTCTCTCGCGGCCCCATCATCGCGTGTGCGAGCTTCATTGCGTACGCCAGCTCCAATGCTATCTCGAAGCCCGGGAAGAGGATTGAAGGCTTCAGGACCAAGTGGGTCATGGTGGATGCTGGGCGCATCCATCCCCGGATGATTCTGCCCACGGGGTAGCCCAAGTATGTCTTGGTCCCGCGTGGAGCTTGTCAATCCCCGCGCGAAGCCAATGCTGGAGAGGATGGACGTGGACCTGTGGCCGGGCAACATGGCGATGGCGAAACTGACCGGGGCGTCGCTCCTGAGGGAGTTCCTGGAGCATCGGGTGGCTCCGCTCCGGGAGCATTCGCTCCCGCTGTGGAGGCTCGGGGGGGCCAATGCCGCCCTTTGCCCGAGCTCCGAAGTCCTGGCCGATGAAGATCTGGCCGCGGTCTTCCAATCCTTGGTTGGGGGGGACGTGGCGAGATTGGAAGGTGCTCCCCTTCCCCTGTTCCTTCGGGATGATTGGGAGCAGGTGGTGAACTCCATGCCTGCTTTCAACGGGGACGGGCCTGTGCCCGCGGAGGTTCCTGAGGACCTGGCGGCCCTGGCGACGGTGAACGTATCCTCCGGCGACTCCGGCAGAGAGGAGGAAGAAGAGGATCAGGAAGAGGAGCCCGATTCCGAGGCGACCGACGGGGAGTCGAGAGCGCCCATCCCTCGGTGCAGGTCCCATGCTCTTCGCCTCATGCCGAACAACGATGAGGATGGCGATGAGCGAGGCGGTTAATGCTCGCCCCTGATCCCGAAGAAGGACAGGACGGGACTAGTTCTCCGCGGGCTTGCTCCGGCTCCGAGGCGATCTTCAGACGTGCCTCCTGCTCTCGAGTCTCTTGAGGTTGATCCCAGCAGCCGGCTCTCGGGCTTCAAGTTCGGCCGGAGGTTGCTTGAGCCCGCGAGTGATGACCAGAAGTGCTTGATTCTCATTTTGCTTCTTGCTTCATTGCTGAGGCTTGACGTCCATATTCCTTGGCTAGGCCGGTGCCTGCGCGAAAAAGCTGAAGGGGGCCCGTGAGGCTTCGTCCGGGGCAGCACTTCCACCCGCGGGAGAAGGGGGTGGCAAGACCCGGGCCTCCCCTGCCCGGTCATCCTCGCGAGGCCTGGCGGGGTGAGCTGGGGCGAACTCAACCCCCGTGGCCCAAGCGACTCCCGAGGTGTCCCTGCCTTACGCCACTGTAGCAGTCATCAGGGCGCAGAAGGTCACAACTCATGGTGATGTGATCACGCTGCCGTCTTCTCCTCCTACTCCGCCAACTGCCATTTCTCCGACTCCTTCTACTGTCCTGGATCGTGCTGCTGCTGAGCTGTACCGGCTGTGAGAAGATCTTCAGGGCGCCGACCCTCGCTTGGTGGCCGGGCGCCTGGAGCTGGCCTCCGGCTGGGTCCGCTCTGACGCTTCAGTCTGAGCGGCGCTGGCTCAGGCCGCGACGGATTGCGACGAGGAGAAGCAGGCCATCCTTGAGGCCAAGCCCGCTCGCAACGCTGCCTTGGGTGAGGTTGTGGATGTCCGGGGTCGCTGCAAGGTGCTGGCGAGCGAGCTGCAAGGCCTGCGCGACCATCTCGCCAAGGTGGCTCGTGACCGCCAGGAGAAGGAGGAAGATATGAAGGCTTGTGACGCTGCCGCCAAGGACCGGGATGCCAAACTTGATGAACGCCATGGACGCTTAGGTGCGCTGGAGCAGGCGTTGGAGGCGAAGAGGATCGAGCTGGACGGCAAGGTGCGGGTCCTGGCCAAGGACCGCATGGCCTTCCTGAAGCTGGAGGAGAAGGCTCGCACCTTGCTGAAGACACTTTATGACAGCGGCCTGGAGAGCCCGCTGGCCGGCGCCGAGGACGGCCCCGCCAAGCTGCTTCCCTTCCTGGTCTGCGCCCTTGAAGATGTCGCCCTCAGCCTTGGCCCAACGGCTGAGGTTGAGGCGCGTGTCCTTTCTTCTGCAGCGCTGAAGCGCGTCTTCACCCACGTCTACCTTCGCGACCCCGACATTGACCTTGACAGCCTACTGGAGTCCGTGAGCGGCAAGCCGCTATCGCTGCTGAGGCCGTGAATGGTCGAGCAGAGGCTCTGCTGGCGAAGTTCCGTGCTTTCAGCACCAAGCCAAGGCGAGGCGCTGCTGATCTTGAGGCTCCACGAGGCGAAGTCGCCCAGCGCAGCTCCGCCACTAGCGATGGCGCTGCCAGAAAGTGACCCCTTCGCGGCTCCTGTCCTGTTTTTAGCTCCTGCAACATGCATCATGCCTCGTGGAGGCTTTTAAACTTGTGTTTGGCGTTGTGAAAGCACTCTATGGACTGTAATATTTGCTTTTGAATTCCTTGAGATTTGCGCTTTTCCTTCCTACTTGCTTGTGTTCTACGTCGGCAGAGCCCGGCCCCACGCATACCTCAGCCCCCGTTAGCCCCGACCGGAAACCAGGACGGGACCAAGGAGTGAGGGGCTACGTGACAAGTTAGCCTCCTGAGTCGTGATGCTCAGGAGTCCCCCTTGACGCGCGAATAGCAAGTACGGAGGGGAGATGTATGAGTAAATCTACCATTCTACATCGATAGAGCCTGGCCCCGCGCATACCTCAACCGCCGTTAGCCTTTCGGAACTAAGGGGTGAGGGGCTACGTGACCAGTTAGGCTCCTGAGTCGCGATGCTCAGGAGTCCCCCTTGACGTTCAAACAACCTTCGTACCTTGGCTCCGCTCGGGGAGTGATGTGCGACGAACCAGGCCCGAGGGGCCTGGCTGGGTGGCGTGCGCTTGGGCGTGACCCAGGCGTAGCCCCCGTGCCCAGCCCCCTCGCGCGGCACTCCCGAGGGGAGGCGTTACGATGGGGCCGGACATTGAGCTCTGGGCTCCTTGAGGTTGATGCGGCTGGGGGCCACCCTCAGTTGTTTATCACTAGCGCGGAGCATAGCTCTTCCGTATATGTACGGGCATAGCCGCTCCTCGGCAGTGTTGTCAGCCAGCGCGGAGCATGGTGCTTCCACTGGTGCGTGGGAGGGGGCTCCCCTTCGGGAGGATCTCCCGGGGCGTGTACAACCCTGCCCTGACACATGGCTGGCACGGTAGGACCTGACGAGGTGTATCTTGGCACCCGTGAGCCAGCACGGGACTTACGGGGCCCTACCTCAAGGCGGGTTGCGCCTGGCTCTGGGCCTTTACTTGTAATGTGTTCCTGCAAATTTGGTTAGATGCCGACGCTCTACGTCCTCAGGTCCCGGCCCTCGATCGAGCTCAGCCGTCGCTGGTATGCCAGGTCACGATGCCGTGGACAAGGCCAGAGGGTGAGGGCTGGACCAGTAAGAGCCCATGAGTCGCGATGCTCAGGTACCCCCCCTTTAACGTGCAAGCGGCCGACATGAAGGAAGAAGGGTGCCGTCGACAGGCATCAAGTAATGATCATGACGTGTCAAACGCACGACTCGAGTAAACGCGAGAGGGATACATGCCACTAGGTCTGGCCCGAGTGGCTTGGGGATAATGCAGCCCGAGGGGCGCCCCCGATAAAGTAAGCTAAAAACATGAACCAAAGGGATACATGCCGCAGGGACGGACCCACGCGGCCTGGGAATGGTGCAGCCCTAGGGGGTGCTCCCAGCTGAAAATGAAACTCGATGGATGTTACCTGATGATGTTGAAGATGAAGGGGTGCTAGGGTTGCGGTTGGCGTGCGCTGCAGAAGCCGATCTTCACGAGCCCCCAGGCCCAGGAGCCTCGTGAGGCTTCGGAGGCGCCGGCGGCTCCTCGCGGACCATCTCCATCTCCGCCAGGACTGTGGAATGCCTGGCCGCCTGAGCCTCCAAGATGCTCCTCATGAGGTGCTGACGCACATCAACCGCGTTCGGCAGGCCGTAAGGCATGCGAACGTAGCTGTGGGGTGGACCTTCGCAGCGTCCCACGCGTGAGGGCCAGAGGCGCTCCTGAGAGGCGGCTCGGTTGAGTCCTGTTATGTCGATGCAGACGCGCAGCCCACCATCCTCGCCTGGATGGGGAGCTACGGCGGGTAAGCGGCGGCTGCCACTCATGACTCTTGACTCCTGCAGCTCCTGAATGATCTCGTTGACGAACTCCCGAGGGTTTGGCCCTCCTTGCCTTGCTCCTTCCTGAGGGAAACGTTCTTTGAAGAACGCCTCCAAGTGGTGCCCGAGCGCCTCCCTCGTGATCCTAGCAAAGTCGATGGCCCTCTAGGAGAGAGCCCTCGAGCCTTGCTCGAAGAGGGCGTCGGGCATGCCTTCCTATGCGACAGAAGGAGGCGCCCCCTGAACAGGCGCGGACCCTAAGGGCCTGCCTCCCATGGGGTCGGACCAGGCGATGTCTTCTTCTTCTTAGGGGCAGCCTTGGGAAGCCTCCCGCTCCGGTGATCCGGGTCTTCAATTGACGTGGCTTGGAAAGCACGTTCCAGAGAACACACAGCGTCTCTCTCTTCACAAGGCACCGTGATGACTCCACCGCTTCCTGGCATCTTGAGGACATTGTAGCCGTGATGAGTCACGGCCATGAACTTGGCCAGGGCTGGGTACCCGAGGATGGCATTGTACGGTAGGTGAATGTGAGCGACGTCAAAGTCAATGAGCTCGGTGCGGTAGTTGTCGCGCTTCCCTAAGGTAACAGGAAGGCGGACCTGCCCTATCGGAACCGTGGAACCATCAGTGACTCCTGAGAAAGGCTTTGTTGGCTGCAGCTGATTGTAGGGCACTTGGAGATTGTTGAATGTCTCGACGGATAGGACATTGAGCCCTGCTCCGCCATCGATGAGGGTCCTGGTGACTTGCACATTGCTGACGATTGGGGAACAAAGAATCGGGAGGACTCCGGCTGTGGCCGCGCACTTGAGCTGATCCGCTGATCTGAACGTGATGGCGCATGCTGACCACCTGAGAGGGCATGTGGCCTCAAGCTTGGGGAGGACTGCATTCACTTCGCGAGCAAACTGCTTGAAGATGTGCTGAGAGGCGGGGGCTTGAGCGCCGCCCAAGATGCAAGCGATTGCGCATGGATCCTGGAAGCCTCCAGACACCTCGTCTTGATGATGGTCTTCATTCCTCCTCGGTTGTGGTGGCAGAGGAGGGAGGCCCGCGTTGCCTTGTCGGTGATCCTCGCGAGGCTGATCCCTCCAACCTCCCTCGCGAGGCGGGTCCCTCCAACCTCCCTCACGAGGCTGGTCCTGCCAGCGGTCCTCGCGAGGTTGGTCACTCCACCCTTGGTGAGGGCCATGGTCTTCCCATCGTCCTCCACCTCTTCCTCATCCTCAGACATAGCCCCGGTCGCTGCGCTCGAGGCGTCGGCCGGCACTCACGTCCCGCACGACCCTGAGCTCTTGACATTCGTTGGTGTTGTGGGTGTGGAGGTCGTGGTACACGCAGTACCGGCTGCCCTTGGATGACTCAGGCTGATCCCTACCTCGCTTGGTGTTCGGCTCTGCTGCAAGCACGACAGCCCCCTTGCACTTCACGTCCTTGACCTTGGGCTTCTTCTCTTCTTGGTCGGCAGCTGGCAGCTCGAGGAGGGAAAGACACCCTTCCTCAGCCCTAGCACACTTGGTCGCCAAATTGAATAGCTCCAGGGAGGTGCACAGGTCCTCATGGATCGCAAGCTCCTCCTTCATCTTGACGTCACGCACGCCGTCGGAGAAGGCTGAGATGATGGCCTCCTCAGACACCCTGGGGATCTTAAGGTGAGCGTTGTTGAAACGCTGGATGAACTTCTGCAGGGTCTCTCCTAGTTGCTATTTGATGCGGCGCAAGTCGCTCATAGCCGGGGGCCAGTCACGTGTGCCTTGGAAGTTGGCGATGAATTGGGTGCGCATCTCGTCCCAGGAGGAGATCGTGCCGGGAGCTAGGTTCAGGAGCCAGGTGCGGGCACCGTCCTTGAGCGCCATGGGGAACCAGTTCGCCATGACCTTCTCGTCCCCGTTGGCGGCTTCGATGCCCAGCTCATAGAGCTGGAGGAACTCCGCAGGGTCAGCCGTGCCATCGTAGCGTGGGGGCAGATCTGGCTTGAACTTGCCCGGCCAGGCCATGCTGCGCAGCTCGGCGGTGAAGGCACGGCAGCCTGCAGTGGCCGCGGGAGGCCTTTGGTGACGGAGAGCTTGATCTTGGAAGTCTCTGTGCGCCGCCGCCAGGAGCAGCCCAGGGTCTTGTCGCGCTGGAGCAGGAGCGCGTTCGTGCCGGGCCGGTGCGGGGAGCACACAGGCGGCTTCTTGGGGGCGAGGGATCTCCTGGCAACTCTTCTCTTGTTGTGCTGGCGCCGGATGGGGTGTGTTCCGCCCTGGGGCCACGCACCATGGGGCCAAGGCGCCTTCTTGAGGGGAAGGCGGCTGAGGCGCCCCCGGAGCTTCGTCGCTCGCGTAGGGTGTGGCGCGGTGCAGCGAGAGGGATGGTGCAGGGGAGCCCCCAGCGGCGCTAACGAGCTCGGTGATGCGGGCGAGCCACTCGTCGTAGAGGTCGTCGATGGGACGGTAGTGCAGGAGCTCCCGCGCCAGGAGCAGCGCGGCATGCGCATCTGCAGGAGCGCGACGGGCATGGGACGAGGAACCGGCTGGAGTCAGCGACAGGGTGGCGGTGCGGCCTTCTCGCTGCACCGAAGGATGCAGGGACGACGCCTGCTGCTCGTTCCCCGCCGGGCCGGTGGCGGCGTTGACGGCAGGCGACGGGGAATGGCGGGGACGCTCGCCGACGGGGGCCATCTGGGCGACGCGAGTGGCGAGAGAGGCTCGGCACTCGGCGCAGGCTCGACGAGCGTTTGACATGGATGCGACGGGCGGCGGAACATAAGGCGACGGAAGGCGGATTCCGGCGCACCCCTACCTGGCGCACCAAATGTCGGATTTCGGGTTCCGGCAGACCCTCAAGGTTCGTACTCTGGGGTGCACGCAGAGATCACACCTCCCGCGTACCCACGTCTCGTCGCCTCACAAGGATCTAAACTACACGAAGAACAACACAAGGGACACGAGATTTATACTGGTTCAGGCCACCATTGTGGTGTAATACCCTACTCTAGTTTGTGGTGTGGTGGATTGCCTCAGGGGCTGATGATGAACAGTACAAAGGGAGAACAGCCTCGCGAGGGGCTGTTCTTGTGCTGGTGCGATGAACTGCTAGGGGGAGTTCAGTCGCTTCTCTGTCTCTCTCTTTTGTTGATCTCTCCATCCCTCTACCCTATGGGTGGCTAGTCCTATTTATAGAGGGAGGCCCTGGGCCTCTTCCCAAATATTGAGCGGGAAGGGCGCCAACAATTGGCCATTTTGAAGGGGAACATCTAGTACACTTATCCTGACTAAAGTCGGTCCTCGCCTGCCAAAGACCCTGATGGTGACGCCGGCTTGGGCTCCACGATGTCCTCCATGGTGCTGTCCTGCTGGTCTTGGTCTTGTTCCACCGAAATGGTTGCCTTTGCTTGATACTACTGCCTGTGCTTGCCCCCTTTGCACCAAAGAGGAAACAAGGACTCTGCGCAGGCCGGCGCCCTCCTGGCCTCGGTCGTCATGGCTTGCGTCATGGGCACCTTGTGAGGTACCCCGCCTTGATCACTCCGCCTCCTCGCGAGCCAGCCTAACAACGATGTGCCTGAGGAAGCCTCCTGTCGTCCGCCCAGCGAGGCTTGGCCCCTCGCGAGGGTCTTGAGCATGTGTTGATGAAGATGGGCCGTACTGGGCCACTCCCTGAGCCATGCCGCAGGCCGCAAGCAGGCAAGTCTGGGTACCCCCGTTCCTAGAATGCTGACAATAGCCACGGCGAGCCTCAACACTCATCGGACCGCACACATCAATATGTATGATTTCCAACAAGTTGGTTGCTCGCTCCATTGTTCCGGAGAATGGAGTCTTGGTCATCTTGCCCATGAGGCATGGTTCGCATGTGTCAAATGATTCATAATCAAGAGACTCCACAAGTCCATCTACATGGAGGTTCTTCATGCGTTTGACACCAATGTGACCAAGGCGGCAGTGCCACAAGTATGTGGGACTATCATTATTAACCTTACATCTTTTGGTATTCACACTATGAATATATGTAACATCACGTTCGAGATTCAATAAGAATAAACCATTGACCAGCGGGGCATGACCATAAAACATATCTCTCAAATAAATAGAACAACCATTATTCTCAGATTTAAATGGGTAGCCATCTCGCATTAAACGAGATCCAGATACAATGTTCATGCTCAAAGTTGGCACTAAATAACAATTATTGAGGTTTAAAACTAATCCCGTAGGTGAATGTAGAGGTAGCCTGCCGACGGCGATCACATTAACCTTGGAACCATTCCCGACGCGCATCGTCACCTCGTCCTTCGCCAGTCTCCGCTTATTCTGCAGCTCCTGTTTTGAGTTACAAATATGAGCAACCGCACCGGTGTCAAATACCGAGGAGCTACTACGAGTAATGGTAAGGTACACATCAATAACATGTAAATCACATATACATTTGGTGTTGCCGGCCTTCTTGCCCGCTAAGTACTTGGGGCAGTTCCGCTTCCAGCGACCATTTCCCTTGCAATAAAAGCACTGAGTCTCGGGCTTGGGTCCATTGTTTGGCTTCTTCCCGGCAACTGATTTACCAGGCGCGGCAACTCCCTTGCCGTCTTTCTTGAAGTTCTTTTTAGCCTTGCCTTTCTTGAAACTAGTGGTCTTATTCACCATCAACACTTGATGTTCTTTTTACCCTTGCCTTTCTTTTTACTCGGAGGGCAGCCTGGCACTTCCAAGGGCTCCATGGGTCACCGGGCCTTCGCCCCCGCATTGTGGCGGGTGCGATGGACGCCAAAGTTCAAGCTAGGGTTGCCGCCGCGATTCGATGGCACGGCAGACCCCGCGGAGTTCATCCAGGCATACGCGGAGGCCACCAGCGAAGCTGGTGGCAGCGACAAGGTCATGGCGAATTGGCTCCCTATGGCTCTCGCAGATATGCCACGCGCTTTGTTCCTTATTCTGCCGGAGTCCTTGGTGGCTTCCTGGGAAGAGTTGTGTGGCCTGTTCATCGGACACTTCGCGGCACCAGCACCCCACGCCGTCACGGCCATCCTCGGCGAGTTGATGTCTACTACGCAACCTTCTTCTTGTAGACGTTGTTGGGCCTCCAAGTGCAGAGGTTTGTGGGATAGTAGCAAATTTCCTTCAAGTGGATGACCTAAGGTTTATGAATCCGTGGCAGGCGTAGGAGGAAGATGGTCTCTCTCAAACGACCCTGCAACCAAATAACAAAGAGTCTCTTGTGTCCCCAACACACCCAATACAATGGTAAATTGTATAGGTGCACTAGTTCAGCGAAGAGATGGTGATACAAGTGCAATATGGATGGTAGATATGGACTTTTGCAATCTGAAATTATAAAAACAGCAAGGTAGCAAGTAACAAAAGTGAGCGAAAATGGTATTGCAATGCTAGGAAACAAGGCCTAGGGTTGATACTTTCACTAGTGCAAGTTCTCTCAACAATAATAACATAATTGGATCATATAAAAATCCCTCAACATGCAACAATGAGTCACTCCATAGTCACTAATAGTGGAGAACAAACGAAGAGATTATTGTAGGGTAAGAAACCACCTCAAAGATATTCTTTCCGATCAATCCGTTGGGCTATTCCTGTAAGTGTAACAAACAGCCCTAGAATTCGTAGTTAAATAACACCTTAAGACACACATCAACCGAAACCCTAATGTCACCTAGATACTCCAATGTCACCTCAAGTATCTGCGGGTTTGATTATACGATATGCATCACACAATCTCAGATTCATCTATTCAAACCAACAAAGAACTTTAAAGAGTGCCCCAAAGTTTCTACCGATGAGTCAAGATGAAAACGTGTGCCAACCCCTATACATAAGTTCACAAGGTCACTGAACCCGCAAGTTGATCACCAAAACATACATCAAGTAGATCACGTGAATATACCATTGTCACCACAGATAAGCACATGCAAGACATACATCAAGTGTTCTCAAATCCTTAAAGACTCAATCTGATAAGATAACTTCAAAGGGAAAACTCAATCCATTACAAGAGGTAGAGGGGGAAAACATCATAAGATCCAATTATAATAGCAAAGCTCGCGGTACATCAAGATCACGCCATATCAAGAACACGAGAGAGAGAGAGAGAGAGAGAGAGAGAGATCATACACATAGCTACTGGTACATACCCTCATCCCCGAGGGTGAACTACTCCCTCCTCGTCACGGAGAGCGTCGGGATGATGAAGATGGCCACCGGTGATGGTTCCCCCCTCCGGCAGGGTGCCAGAACAGGGTCCCGATTGGTTTTTCATGGCTATAGAGGCTTGCGGCGGAGGAACTCCCGATCTAGGTTTCTTTTCGGGTTTTTTTTGTATTTATAGGAATTTTTGGCATCGGTTTCATGTGAGTGGGGGGGGGGTCTCCAAGTCAGCCATGAGGTAGGGGCACACTACCAGGGGGTAGGGCGCGCCCCCCACCCTCGTGGATGACTCATGACTCTTCTGGCCCAACTCTTTTTCTTCGATGGCTTCTTTTGGTCCACAAAAAATCCACAAAAATTGGCAGGTCAATTGGACTCCGTTTGGTGTTCCTTTTCTGTAAAACTCAAAAACAATGAAGAAATAGAAACTGGCACTTGGCTCTAGGTTAATAGGTTAGTCACAAAAATCATATAAAATAGCATATAAATGCATATAAAACATCCAATATGGATAATATAATAGCATGGAACAATAAAAATATATAGATACATTGGAGACGTATCAATCATCCCCAAGCTTAATTCCTGCTTGTCCTCGAGTTGGTAAATGATGAAAACAGAATTTTTGATGTGGAATGCTACCTAACATATTTATCAATGTAATCTTCTCTATTGTGGCAAGAATATTCAGATCCATAAGATTCAAAACAAAATTTCAATATTGACATGAAAACAATAATACTTCAAGCATACTAATAAAGCAATCATGTCTTCTCAAAATAACATGGCCAAAGAAAGCTATCCCTAGAAAATCATATAGTCTTGCTATGCTCTATCTTCATCACACATAATATTTAAATCATGCACAACCCCGATGACAATCCAAGCAATTGTTTCATACTTTTTATTATCTCAAACTTTTTCAATCTTCACGCAATACATGAGTGTGAGAAGAGAATATGGTGGTTGTGGAGAAGACAAAAAGAAGGAGACAGTCTCACATCAACTAGGCGTATCAATGTGCTATGGAGATGCCCGTCAATAGATATCAATGTGAGTGAGTAGAGATTGCCATGCAACGGATGCACTAGAGCTATAAATGTATGAAAGCTCAACAAAAGAAACTAAGTGGGTGTGCATCCAACTTGCTTGCTCACGAAGACCTAGGGCATATTGAGGAAGCCCATCATTGGAATATACAAGCCAAGTTCTATAATGAAAATTCCCACTAGTATATGAAAGTGAAAACATAAGAGACTCTCTATCATGAAGATCATGGTGCTACTTTGAAGCACAAGTGTGGTAAAAGGATAGTAGCATTGCCCCTTCTCTCTTTTTCTATCATCATTTTTTGTTTATTTTTTTGGGGGCCCTATATTTTTTTGGCCTCTTTTTTTTCGTCCGGAGTCTTATCCTGACTTGTGGGGGAATCATAGTCTCCATCATCCTTTCCTCACTGGGACAATGCTTTAATAATGAAGATCATCACACTTTTATTTACTTACAACTCAATACTTAGAACAAAATATGACTCTATATGAGTGCCTCTGACGGTGTACCGGGATGTGCAATGATTCAAGAGTGACATGTACGAAAGAATTATGAACAGTGGCTTTGCCACAAATACGATGTCAACTACATGATCATGCAAAGTAATATGACAATGATGAAGCGTGTCATAATAAATGGAACGGTGGAAAGATGCATGGCAATATATCTTGGAATGGCTATGGAAATGCCATAATAGGTAGGTATGTTGGCTGTTTTGAGGAAGGTATATGGTGGGTGTATGGTACCAGCGAAAGTTGCGCTGTACTAGAGAGGCTAGCATGGTGGAATGGTGAGAGTGTGTATAATCCATGGACTGAACATTAGTCATAAAGAACTCACATACTTGTTGCAAAAATCTATTAGTCATCAAAATGAAGTACTGCGCGCATGCTCCTAGGGGGATAGATTTGTAGGAAAAGACCATCGCTCGTCCCCGCCCGCCACTCATAAGGAAGACAATCAATTAATAAATCATGCTCTGACTTCAGCACATAACGGTTCACCATACGTGCATGCTACAGGAATCACGGCTTCAACACAAGTATTTCTACAATCCACAATTACTCACTAGCATGACTCTAATATCACCATCCTCATATCTCAAAACAATCATAACGAATCAAACTTCTGATAGTATTCAATGCACTTTATATGAAAGTTTTTATTATATCCCTCTTGGATGCCCATCATATTAGGACTAAATTCATAACCAAAGCAAATTACCATGTTATTCTAAAATAATCTCAAAATAACATAAGTAAAGCATGAGATTTATCAATTTTTCTTCAAAATAAAACCACCGTCGTGCTCTAAAAAGATATAAGTGAAGCTCTCAAGCAAATGACAAACTACTCCAAAAGATATAAGTGAAGATCAATGAGTAGTCGAATAATTGTGCAACTATGTGTAGACTCTCTAACATTTAAGAATTTAGATCTTGGGATATTATTCAAACTGCAAGCAAAACAAAACAAAATTGACATGACTCTCCAGGCAAAACACATATCATACGCTAAATAAAAATATAGCTCCAAGTAAGGTTACCGATGAACGAAGACAAAAGAGGGGATGCCATCCGGGGCATCCCCAAGCTTAGGCTCTTGGTTATCCTTGAATATTACCTTGGGGTGCCTTGGGCATCCCCAAGCTTAGGCTCTTGCCACTCTTTATTCCATAGTCCATCGAATCTTTACCCAAAACTTGAAACTTCACAACAGAAAACTCAACAGAAAACTCATAAGCTCCGTTAGTATAAGAAAATAAATCACCACTTTTGGTATTGTTGTGAACTCATTATTTATTTATATTGCTGTAATATATACTGTATTCCAACTTCTCTATGTTTCATACCCTCCGATACTACTCATAGAATCATCAAAATAAGCAAACAACACATAAAAAACAGAATCTGTCAAAAACAGAACAGTCTGTAGTAATCTGTAACTCTCGAATACTTCTGTAACTCCAAAAATTATGAAAAACTTAGTGACACCTGAGCAATTTGTGCACCAATCTATAGCAAAAATAATTAGGTCAAAATCACGTTTCAATAAGATTCTGGAAATTATTTACTGAGCGCAAAAGTTTCTGATTTTCAGCAGGATCAACACAACTATCACCACAAGCTATCCTAAAGGCTTTACTTGGCACTTTATTGAAACAAAAGCAATAGAACATGATAACTAAAGTATCTTAATCATGTTAACAAACAAAAACATTAGGGGTAAATATTGGGTTGTCTCCCAACAAGCGCTTTTCTTTAATGCCTTTTTAGCTAGGCATGATGATTTCAATGATGCTCACATGAAAGATAAGAATTGAAACACAAAGATAGCATCATGAAGAATATGACTAGCACATTTAAGTCTAACCCACTTCCTATGCCTAGGGATTTTATGAGCAAACAACTTATGGGAACAAGAATCAAGTAGCATAGGAATGAAAACCAAGCATAACTTCAAGATTTTCAACACATAGAGGGGAAACTTGATATTATTGCAATTCCTACAAGCATATATTCCTCCATCGTAATAATTTTCAGTAGCATCATGAATGAATTCAACAATATAACTATCACATAAAGCATACTTTTCATGATGCACAAGCATAGAATTTTTGCTACTCTCCACATAGCAAATTTATTCTCATGAATAGTAGTGGGAGCATATTCAACAAAATAACTATCATGTGAGGAATAATCCAATTGAAAATTAAAATCAAGATGACATGTTTCATGGTTATCATTAATCTTTATAGCATACATGTCATCACAATAATCATCATAGATAGCAACTTTGTTCTCGTAAGCAATTGGAACCTCTTCCGAAATAGTGGATTCATCACTAAATAAAGTCATGACCTCTCCAAATCCTCTTTTATAATTATAAAAATAAGTTTCAACACCCTCCAAAATAGTGGGATCATTACTTCCTAAAGTTGACACTCTTCCAAACCCACTTCATCGATATAATCATCATAAATAGGAGGCATGCTTTCATCATAATAAATATTCTCATCAAAACTTGGGGGATTAAAAATATCATCTTCATCAAACATAGCATCCCCAAGCTTGTGGCTTTGCATATCATTAGCATCATGGATATTCAAGGAATTCATACTAACAACATTGCAATCATGCTCATCATTCAAAGATTGTATGCCAAACTCTTTATTGCATTCTCCTTCTAACACTTTGGCACAATTATCGGAATCCTTATTTTCATGAAAGACATTAAAAAGATGAAGCATATGAGGCACCCTCAATTCCATTTTTTGGTAGTTTTCTTTTATAAACTAAACTAGTGATAAACAAGAAACTAAAAGATTTGATTTTAAGATCTATAGATATACCTTCAAGCACTAACCTCCCCGGCAATGGCGAAGAGCTTGATGTCTACTACACAACCTTCTTCTTGTAGACGTTGTTGGGCCGCCAAGTGCAGAGGTTTGTAGGACAGTAGCAAATTTCCCTCAAGTGGATGACCTAAGGTTTATCAATCCGTGGGAGGCGTAGGACGAAGATGGTATCTCTCAAATAAACCTGCAACCAAATAACAAAGAGTCTCTTGTGTCCCCAACACACCCCAAAACAATGGTAAATTGTATAGGTGCACTAGTTCGGCGAAGAGATGGTGATACAAGTGCAATATGGATGGTAGATATGGATTTTTGCGATCTGAATTATAAAAACAGCAAGGTAGCAAGTAACAAAAGTGACCGAAAACGGTATTGCAATGCTAGGAAACGAGGCCTAGGGTTCATACTTTCACTAGTGCAAGTTCTCTCAACAATAATAACATAATTGTATCATATAACAATCCCTCTGCGTGCAACAAAGAGTCACTCCAAAGTCACTAATAGCGGAGAACAAACGAAGAGATTATTGTCGGGTACGAAACCACCTCAAAGTTATTCTTTTCGATCAATCCGTTGGGCTATTCCTATAAGTGTCACAAACGGCCCTAGTGTCGGGGGGATGAACCCCGTGCAGGCAACAGAACCTGGATCCTTTTCAAAAACAACAGGGCTAGCATCGCCCCTCAAGCCGGCACGCACTTGGCCAGGTCGCTAGACCCGGCCGAACTCTCCGACCCGGCAAGACGCGTCGACTCGGCCTCAACAACTACCACAAGGCAGCCGAACCCGGCACAACTAAAGCTTCCACAACAAGCTAGCTCCACCCGTGGTGTGCTCCGCAATCCAGCCGCGGGTCAGCTCCCGTCCCATCCAGGCTGTACGACGGGATGAGTCTTTGGCCACCGATGACCAAGGCAACAGTGCCCCGCCAATGCCTCTGGTCAGATGGAACATGGCAACAGTGCCCCTTACCTACCCGCTGACCAGGGCTGGCATGGCTATAGTGCCCCCGCCCTCACCGCTGACGACAGCAAGCAGCAACCTGATGGAGCGCCACTCTACACGACTCGACTCAGCCACGCCCTGACGATCGACAAGACAGTGCACAGTCCCCCAGGCATGCGGGGGCCGCATCTAGGGGAACCCGGCGAACGACAGGCCCCGAGCGGGTCCTAGCCCGGGTCCCCGGACGCCGACAACCCGGACCCACCGACTTGTAGCATTACCATTGTACCCCTGGGGGTTGGTCTATAAAACCAGCCAGGAGCCCTCGCATATGGGCAGGCAACCAAGTAGAGAAAGTAAGCAGCAACATCCACCCAGGGAGAGGGAGCAGCCTAAGACTTGGCCAGCCTTCCTTCCTCCTCCTCCTCCATACATCTCTAGGAGTGACACTGTACTATCGAACATCAAACTACATTCGGCAGGACTAGCGGTGTTATCTCTCCGGCGTCCCGCGCCCGCTCATGCCAACCTCGCCTCTGGAGCCCACCAGCGCCCTTGAGCCTCCTCCTCTATTTAGCCATCCCGTGGCATCTGCCGTGCGCCCACCATGATAGTTGGCACCAACCGTGGGGCAGCTCAAGGAGCTGGCCGGGAGCATGCTTCAAACGGGGCCCTTCTCCTACTCCGACGAGTCTGTCATGCTGGCGGACGACGTCGTCGGCGCGCTCACCGCCTCCTTTCGCCGCGCTGCGCATCTCCGATGCGTCCATGGTCGACGAGTACCCCAGCACGGAATTTAGCTACTTCGACTCCCCCCTCTCCCTCGACGGTGGCATTTCCGCCGGGGCAATGGACGTCCATGTGGAGGTCTTCGTCACCGGCGATGGCGCCTCCTCCGCGTCGAGCAAGACAAGGAAGGCCGCCGAAGCCAGGGCCGCAGCAGAACGGACCGAGCCATCCGGTCCGTTGCATGCCATGATGCAGAGCCTCCGCATCCCCATCGGCACCGATGTCGACGCCACCAACGTCGCTGAGGCCCAAACCCAGCTCAAGGAAAGGCGCCAGCAGATGCTGGACCTATCCGAGACGCTCGCCACCACCCAGCGTCGTCTGGACGCCGCTTAGCTGGAGCGCAAATGCCGCCTACGGACTCACATCTGCCGCGGCCGAGCCGAGCTGGGTCGCTGATACGTCTCCAATGTATCTATAATTTTTTATTGTTCCATGCTATTATATTACCCTTTTTGGATGTTTATGGGCTTTATTTTACACATTTATATCATTTTTGGGACTAACCTACTAACTGGAGGCCCAGCCTGTATTGCTGTTTTTTTGCCTATTTCAGTATTTCGAAGAAAAGGAATATCAAACGGAGTCCAAACGGAATGAAACCTTTGGGAGCGTGATTTTTGGAACAAATGTGATCCGAAGGACTTGGAGTGCAAGCCAAGAAGCAGCCGAGGCGGCCACGAGGGTGGAGGGCGCGCCCACCCCTACAAGGCGTGCCCCCTATCTTGTGGGCCCCTCAGGCGGCCACCGACCTACTTCTTCCTCCTATATATACCCACATACCCCAAAAACATCCAGGGAGCCAACGAAAAACAATTTCCACCGCCGTAACCTTCTGTATCCACGAGATCCCCTCTTGGAGCCTTCGTCGGTGCTCCGCCGGAGGGGGAATCGACCACGGAGGGCTTCTACATCAACACCATAGCCCCTCCGATGAGTTGTGAGTAGTTTACCACAGACCTTCGGGTCCATAGTCATTAGCTAGATGGCTTCTTCTCTCTTTTTGGATCTCAATACCATGTTCTCCCCCTCTCTTGTGGAGATCTATTTGATATAACTCTTTTTGCTGTGTGTTTGTCGAGATCCGATGAATTGTGGGTTTATGATCAAGTTCTATGAGAAATATTTGAATCTCCTCTGAATCCTTTTATGTATGATTGAGTTATCTTTGCAAGTCTTTTCGAATCATCAGTTTGGTTTGGCCTACTAGATTGATCTTTCTTGCAATGGGAGAAGTGCTTAGCTTTGGGTTCAATCTTGTGGTGTCCTTACCCAGTGACAATAGGGGTTGCAAGGCATGTACTGTATTGTTGCCATCGAGGGTAAAAAGATGGGGTTTATATCATATTGCATGAGTTTATACCTCTACATCATGTCATCTTTCTTAATGTGTTACTCTGTTCTTATGAACTTAATACTCTAGATGCATGCTGGATAGCGGTCGACGTGTGGAGTAATAGTAGTAGATGCAGGTAGGAGTCGGTCTACTTGTCACAGACGTGATGCCTATATACATGATCATGCCTAGATAATCTCATAATTATTCGCTTTTCTATCAATTGCTCGACAGTAATTTGTTCACCCACTGTAATACTTATGCTATCTTGAGAGAAGCCACTAGTGAAACGTATGGCCCCCGGGTCTATCTTTTATTATATAAGCTTTCAATCTACTTTTATTTGCATCTTTACTTTTCCAATCTATATTATAGAACACCAAAAATATATTTATCTTATCATACTATCTCTATCAGATCTCACTTTCGCAAGTGGCCATGAAGGGATTGACAACCCCTTTATTGCGTTGGTTGTGAGTTCTTTGTTTGTTTGTGTAGGTGCGTGGGACTTTTGAGGAGCCTCCTACTGTACTGATACCTTGGTTCCCAAAAACTGAGGGAAATACTTACGCTACTATTGATGCATCACCCTTTCCTCTTCAAGGAAAACCAATGCAAGTTCAAGACGTAGCAAGAAGGATTTCTGGCGCCGTTGCCGGGAGGTCTTCGCTCAAGTCAAGACATACCAAGTACCCATCACAAACTCATCTCCCTCGCATTTACATTATTTGCCATTTGCCTCTCGTTTTCCTCTCCCCCACTTCACCTTTGCCTTTTCTTCGCCCCTCTTCCATTCGATCTTGTGTCTCCATGTGCCTTCCTTTTGCTTGCATCTTAGCTTGCGAAAATTTTATGGATCCTCATCCACTTGCTAATCTTTTTAAGAGATCCAATTATGTTGAACCAATTGCTAGTGAGTTGTGTGCACTAGATTATCTTTATGAGGTTTTGCTTGAAATTCATGAATCTGAAAATTGTGATGAAGAAATTTATGAAGAGATTAACGATAGCTCCTTGAATAAAAAGCATGATTGCAATGATTTTATTATAAATTCTATTAATGTCAATTGTGCTAAAAATATGCAGAACCCTAAGCTTGGGGATGCTAGTAGTGCTATGTCTACTACTTGTTGCAATGATCATGATTGGGGTGATTCTTCGTATGATCTTGAAAATTTATTTAAGCCCCATGATGAATATGAGATTGATAATAGTGTTTTCAATATTATTGAAAGTGGGTTTGGAAGAGTGTCAACTTTAGATCCCACATATTTGGAGAATTTTCAATCTTATGAAGTTTTTGATAAAAGTTGGTTTGGAGAGGTCATGACTTTAGTTAATATTAATCCCACTATTTTGGAAGAGTGTCAACTTCGTATGCATGTGGATCATGTTGAAAATATTTTGTGTGATAGCTATTTTGTTGAATTTGCTTCTGATCCTACATGTAATTATTATGAGAGAGGAAAATACGGTGGTAGAAACTTTCATGTTACTAAATTACCTCTCGTTATGTTGAGATTGCTATTGTTTCTTTCCGCTTCCTTGCATATGCTAGTTTTTGCTTGCTATGATAATTTGTTTGCCTATAAGATGCCTGTGAATACGAAGTATGTTATACTTAGATGTGTTTGTCACATGTTTTATGATGATCTCCTTGTGTTTCAATTGCTATCTTTCATGTGAGCGTCATCAAAATTATTAATGCCTAGCTTGGGGCGTTAAACGATAGCGCTAGTTGGGAGGCAACCCAATTTTATTTATGTTTTTTTGTTATTGTTTCTGTTTAGTAATAAATTTTCCTTCTACCTTCTGTTTAGATGTTTTTTTATGTTTTAATTAGTGTTTGTGCCAAGTAGAACCTATAGATAACCTATGGTGATAGTTAATTTGATTCTGCTGAAAAACAGAAACTTTCCGCGCACGAAATTAGTTTTGTTAAATCACAGAAACGTGACTTTGCATTTATTATTTTTGCTGTAGATCAATAGCCAAATTTTCCAGGACTTCCTATTTTGGTTGGATTTTTAGAGTTCCAGAAGTTTGCGTTAGTTACAGATTGCTACAGACTGTTCTGTTTTTGACAGATTTTGTTTTTCGTGTGCTGTTTGCTTATTTTGATGCATCTATGGCTAGTATTAAGTGGTATGAACAATAGAGAACTTGGAATACAGTAGGTTTAACACCAATATAAATAAAGAATGAGTTCATTACAGTAGCTTATGTGATAGTTTTGCTTTCTTTCACTAACGGAGCTTATGAGATTTCCTGTTGAGTTTTGTGTTGTGAAGTTTTCAAGTTTTGGGTAAAGATTTGATGGACTATGGAATAAGGAGTGGCAAAAGCCTAAGCTTAGGGATGTCCATGTACCCCAAGATATTCAAGAGTAGCCAAAAGCCTAATCTTGGGGATGCCCCCGGAAGGCATCCCCTCTTTCGTCTTCGTTCATTGGTAACTTTACTTGGAGCTATGTTTTTATTCGCCACATGATATGTGTTTTGCTTGGAGCGTCTTGTATGATATTAGTGTTTGCTTTTTAGTTTTACACAATAATACTTGCTGTACACACCTTTTGGGAGAAGCACACTTGATTGAAATTTATTAGAATACTCTATCTGCTTCACTTATATCTTTTAGAGCTAGATAGTTTTTGCTCTAGTGCTTCACTTATATCTTTTAGAGCACGGCGGTGGCTTAATTTTGTAGAAATTGCTAGTCTCTCATGATTCACTTATATTATTTTGAGAGTCTTTTAGAACAGCATGGTATTTACTATGGTTATAAAATTGGTCCTAGAATGGTAGGCATCCAAGTTGGGTATAATAAAAACTATCATAGGAAGTGAATTGGATGCTATGATCAATTTGATACTTGATAATTGTTTTGAGATATGGAGGTAGTGATATTAAAGTCATGCTAGTTGGGTGATTATGAATTTAAAGAATGCTTGTGTTGAAGTTAGCAAGTCCCGTGGCATGCACATATGGTAAAAGTTGTGTAACAAATTTATTGCATAGGGTGCTCTTTTGATTGCCTTCCCTTGAGTGGAGGTTGGGGGCACGATCGTTAACTCCTAACAACCTCCCCCCTAGGAGCATGCGTAGTAGTACTTTGCTTCGAGGGCTAATAATTTTTTTTTCAATAAGTATATGAGTTGTTTTGACTAATGTTGAGTCCATGGATTATACGCACTTTTACCTTTCCATCATTGCTAGCCTCTTCGGTACCGTGCATTGCCCTTTCTCACCTTGAGAGTTGGTGCAAACTTCACCGGTGCATCCAAACCTCGTGATACGATACGCTCTATCACACATAAACCTCCTTACATCTTCCTAAAAACAGCCACCATACCTACCTATTATGGCATTTCCATAGCCATTCCGAGATATATTGCCATGCAACTTTCCACCGTTTCGTTTATCATCATGATACACATTACCATTGTCATATTGCCATTGCATGATCATGTAGTTGACATCGTATTTGTGGCAAGGCCACTTTGCATAATTTTTCCTACATGTCACTCTTGATTCATTGCCCATCCCGGTACACCTCCAGAGGCATTCATATAGAGTCATACCTTGTTCTAGTTTTGAGTTGTAATTCATGAGTTGTAAATCAATAAAAGTGTGATGATCATCATTATTAGAGCATTGTCCCCAAGAAAAAAGGCCAAAAAAAAGAAAGGCCAAAAAAGGCCCAAAAAAGGAAATAAAGAAAATAAATAAAAAGGGGGCAATGTTACTACCTCTTTTTCCACACTTGTGCTTCAAAGTAGCACCATGTTCTTCATGTAGCGAGTCTCATATGTTGTCACTTTCATATACTAGTGGGAATTTTTCATTATAGAACTTGGCTTGTATATTCCTACGATGGGCTTCCTCAAAATGCCCTAGGTCTTCGTGAGCAAGCAAGTTGGATGCACACCCACTTAGTTTCTTTTGTTGAGCTTTCATACATTTATAGCTCTAGTGCATCCGTTGCATGGCAATCTCTACTCCTCATGTTGACATCAATTGATGGGCATCTCCATAGCCCGTTGATTAGCCTCGTCAATGTGAGAATTTCTCCTTTTTTTTTCTTCTCCACACAACCTCCATCATCATATTCTATTCCACCCATAGTGCTATATCCATGGCTCACGCTCATGTATTGCGTGAGAATTGAAAAAGGCTGAAGCGCGTTAAAAAGTATGAATCAATTGCTTGGCTGAAACCGGGGTTGTTCTTGATGGGAGTATTTTGTGTGATAAAAATGAAACATAGCCTAACTATATGATTTTGTAGGGATGAACTTTCTTTAGCCATGTTATTTTGAGAAGACATGATTAACTTGATTAGTATGATTGAAGTATTACTATTTATTATATCAATATGAACTTTTATTTTGAATCATTTGGATCTGGACATTCATGCCACAATAAAGAAAATTACATTGAGAATTATGCTAGGTAGCATTCCACATCATAAATTCTATTTTTATCATTTACCTACTCGAGGACGAGCAGGAATTAAGCTTGGGGATGCTTGATACGTCTCCAACATATCTATAATTTTTGATTGTTCCATGCTATTATATTACCCTTTTTGGATGTTTATGGGCTTTATTTTACACATTTATATCATTTTTGGGACTAACCTACTAACTGGAGGCCCAGCCCGTATTGCTGTTTTTTTGCCTATTTCAGTATTTCGAAGAAAAGGAATATCAAATGGAGTCCAAACGGAATGAAACCTTCGGGAGCATGATTTTTGGAACAAACGTGATCCAGAGGACTTGGAGTGCAAGCCAAGAAGCAGTCGAGGCGGCCACGAGGGTGGAGGGCGTGCCCCCCTATCTTGTGGGCCCCTCGGGCGGCCGCCGACCTACTTCTTCCTCCTATATATACCCACGTACCCCGAAAACATCCCACGAGCCAACAAAAAACAATTTCCACCGCCGTAACCTTCTGTATCCGCAAGATCCCTCTTGGAGCCTTCGTCGACGCTCCGCCAGAGGGGGAATCGACCATGGAGGGCTTCTACATCAACACCATAGCCCCTTCGATGAGTGGTGAGTAGTTTACCACAGACCTTCGGGTCCATAGTTATTAGCTAGATGGCTTCTTCTCTCTTTTTGGATCTCAATACCATGTTCTCCCCCTCTCTTGTGGAGATCTATTCGATGTAACTCTTTTTGTGGTGTGTTTGTCAAGATCCGATGAATTGTGGGTTTATGATCAAGTTTATCTATGAGAAATATTTGAATCTCCTCTGAATTCTTTTATGTATGATTATCTTTGCAAGTCTCTTCGAATTATCAGTTTGGTTTGGCCTACTAGATTAATCTTTCTTGCAATGGGAGAAGTGCTTAGCTTTGGGTTCAATCTTGCGGTGTCCTTACCCAGTGACAATAGGGGTTGCAAGGCACGTATTGTATTGTTTCCATCGAGGATAAAAAGATGGGGTTTATATCATATTGCATAAGTTTATCCCTCTACATCATGTCATCTTTCTTAATGCGTTACTCTGTTCTTATGAACTTAATACTCTAGATGCATGCTAGATATCGGTTGACGTGTGGAGTAATAGTAGTAGATGCATGCAGGAGTTGGTCTACTTGTCACAGACGTGATGCCTATATACATGATCATGCCTAGATAATCTCAAAATTATTCGCTTTTCTATCAATTGCTCGACAGTAATTTGTTCACCCACCGTAATACTTATGCTATCTTGAGAGAAGCCACTAGTGAAACCTATGGCCCCCGGGTCTATCTTTTATCATATAAGCTTTCAATCTACTTTTATTTGCATCTTTACTTTTCCAATCTATATTATAAAATAGCAAAAATATATTTATCTTATCATCCTATCTCTATCAAATCTCACTTTCGCAAGTGGCTGTGAAGGGATTGACAACCCCTTTATTGCATATGTTGCGAGTTCTTTGTTTGTTTGTGTAGGTGCGTGGGACTTTTGAGGAGCCTCCTACTGGATTGATACCTTGGTTCTCAAAAACTAAGGGAAATACTTATGCTACTATTGCTGCATCACCCTTTCCTCTTCAAGGAAAACCAACACAAGCTCAAGACGTAGCACTCACCGATGTGCGTGCTCGGGGAGGAGAGATCGGCCGGGTCCTCGGCGCCGTCCCGACCCTCCATGAGACCCCAACGAAGAACATGCGCGCTGCCCAGGCAGCCGCAGTCAACCTAGACCAACTCACGGGTGAGGAGCTGAAGGAGCATATCGGGCGGATGCGCGAACTCCTCAACATGGCCAACACCCAGCAAGACCGCCTCAACCAGCTCGCCATTCCAGCGAGATCCGGCTCCGCCCGCCTTGGCGGACCCGGCGAACTTCAGCACATAGCTTCCTCGCCGCCCGGCGAGGCGCACTCTGGCTGAGACGGGACTCAGCGCGACCCGGCCGCCACAGCCGCGGCGGATTGGGCGACGAGCCCGTCCCGGAGATCGAGCGCGGACCCGGCCAGCATGGCCGGCGTCCGGCACCAACCGACCCGGCCCCCCGTGGCCTGGTCGCCAGCCGACTCGGCCCGCGCGCCATCGACGATGCCGACGCCCGCCACCGCCTCGATCAGCTCGCTCACTCCTTGGAGGTGGAGGAGGGTTGCGCTATCGGACCGGCGTGCTTTGGCCCACGCATCCGGGAAGATCCCTTTGCCAAAGGGTTCATGCTCCCCCGCGACACCCCCAAGTACAACGGGACCATGAAGCCAGAAGATTGGCTCACCGACTACACCACCGGCATTGGCATCACCGGTGCCAATCGCCGTCTCGCCGTGCGCTACACACCGCTCATGCTCCAGGGGTCGACCCGCGCGTGGTTGAACAGTCTGCCGATGGGCAGCATCAACACGTGGATCGATTTTGAGGAAGCCTTCGTCCACAACTTCATGGGGACCTACAAGCGACCCAGTCGCCCAAGCCAGCTCGCCATGTGCGTACAGGGGCCAATGGAGACCGGTCGCGAGTACCTCGCACGCTGGACCAAGCTTTGGAACAGCTGCGAAGGCGTCCATGAAGTCCAGGCGATCCAGTACTTCGTCAACGGGTGCCGAGACGGCACCCTCCTCAAGCACAAGCTCTTACGCTCCGAGCCGGCCACCATGGCCGCACTCATGGTGACGGCAGACAAATACGCCAATGCCGACTTCGCCATGAAGATCCAGGTGGCGCTGGATAAAGCCGGCAAGGCGAAGCCGGTTCCACCTCCGAAGCCGGCCGGCGAGAGCAGCCGGCGGTAGCATCACCAGAACAACAAGCGCAAGGCCTACCAGCCGGCACAGTGCCACGACAACCGGCTCGTCATGGCCACTGAGCCCGCGGCAGACCAGGCGGCAAAGCGCCGGCAGACAGGCAAGACGGTGTGGCAACCCGCCATGAGCTTCAAAGAGATGCCCGACGCCCCTGCCACAGCGGCGAAAGACCGTCCACGCACACGCTTCGGCAGTGCGCCATCACCAAGCGCATCATGAGGGGCGACGTCCCGCCTCCTCCAGCTCCGGCTCCAGGTGCGGGGCAGCCGCCTCTGCCTCCACCGCTGCCTCCAGCTGGCGGCGCGATGCACGACCACGCCTACCCGGACCAGAACGCGGCCTATGTCATCTTCACCAGCCTCGGCGATGACAAGCGCAGCGAGCGCCTCCTTTGGCAGGAGGTGAACACTATCGTCCTGGCCAAACCAGAGTTCATGCACTGGTCAGATCACTCGGTCACCTGGACCCGGGAGGATTACCCGCGGTCATGCGGAGTCTGAGTGGTTACGCCCTCATCCTCAACCCCACCATCGTTGTGCGGCGCACGTGCAAGTTCTCCCGAGTCCTCATCGATGCGGCAGCAGCGTCAACATTTTTTTAGAATGAAGGCTCAAGGGGGAGCCCGGCTTTGAATTAACAAAGCCATCAACCGGCCAGGATTACAACCAAATCAATACATGCTCGAACAAACAAAAAAACAAGAACACGGCAAGATACAAGGGTGCTGGTAGGCAGCTCTCAAAACCTCACTCACTGCAGCTAGTAAGATAGCACAAGATACCCAAGCTGAAGCACGCAGAGGCCCTCGTCCACACAAGCATCACCAGGGAAGAAGAAATGGGGCTCCGGGCAGCACTCGCTGTCCAGGATAGGCTATGTCAGCACCAAACAACCAGGCCCTGGAACAACATCTTCATCCATTCCCACTGTCGAAGGAGGCCCCTGCCTCCTCGCCTGGCTCGAAAGGCGCCGAACCATCGACATATGGGTTGCTCACCCTAGAACATGGACAGAAGGATGCAACCAGAAGGAGTAGGAGCAGAGCACACCCTACATGACTAAGAAACTTCACCGGAGGCACCGCATCACCGCTTCCCACTGACGACCTCTGGAGAGGAGAAAGATGCCGGTCAGACAACAACAGGGTGTCCAGGGAGGAAGGAGCAACGATGTTGCCGCCGCCGCCACTGGGGCCACGCTATCGCCGCCGCCCGACAACCACCACGCCGCAGTGCCCACCGTCCAAAAAGCATCCAAGGCGACGACTTCACGAAGCAAACGACGCCAAGAGCACCGTCACCGCCCAACAAAGTTCGGGATTTCACCTGGGATGCTAGGGGAAGGGGAGGTTGGAGCAAAAGACCTGAATGGCACCTTCAAGAAGGGGATGAGCGTCCATGGACGTCGTCGCCATGGATTTCTCCCGGTCAAGGCTCCACACCACCAACACCGCAGCCAACTCCAGGCACCGGAGAACCATGTCGACCCGGTCCAGATCCGACGCGGTGGAGCACGCAGGACAGCAGAAGGGGAAAGGGGCGGCCAGATCTGGAGCCGCAAGAGGCCAGAAGCCCCACCGACGGCGCCGCAGATCTCGTCCGCCGGAGAGCTTGCTGCCCGCGCAGCCAAGCCCACCGGACCACACCCGCGCCACCACCAGCCGGGGACGGTGGCGCCTCACCGAACGAGGCCGCCGCCCCAGATTCCGACGCCCCCCGCTGGAGAAACGGAGCAGCAGAGGCCCCATCGCCACCTTCCTTGGCCATGCCCCGGGCTTGCCCGGCGGATGCCTCTGGCGGCGGTGAGGAGGGAGGGGAGGAAGGGGAGGAGCGGAGGAGGCTAGGGTTGTCGCCCTCGAGCCGCCCGAGAGGGGCAACGCGAGGGGGAGGGAGAGAGACAAATTTACCGCGACACGATGACCAAGCTTGGCCTCAAGGCCGAGGACCTGGAACTGACCCGGACGATCTTCCACGGCATCATGCCCGGCCTCTCCTACTCTCCCATTGGCCGGGTCCGGCTCGACGTCCTGTTCGGTGACAGCAGCCACTTCCGACGCGAGCCAATCTGGTTCGAGGTGGTGGACATGTCCAGCGCGTACCACACACTACTGGGCCGACCCGCGCTCGCCAAGTTCATGGCGGTCCCCCATTACGCGTATCTAAAGATGAAGATGCCAGGTCCCAAGGGCCTCATCAGCATTACCGGCGACTACCGCAGGTCCCTGGAGTGCGCCCGAGACAGCGCCAAGATGGCCGAGTCGCTAGTCATTGCCGAGGAGCGGCGCCAGCTCGACTGGATCGTCGCCATGGCAAGCGAGGCCTCGGCCGCGTCGATCCTGACCAAGGACCCGGCCGACAAGGCCGCCTTCAAGCCCTCCAAGGAGACCAAGAAAGTGAAGCTGAACCCAGAAGACCCCATCTATAGCAAGTACGTTGTCGTAGGCGCCCGTCTCGACAACAAATAGGAAGGCGAGCTCGTCGACTTCCTCCATGAGAATCGGGATATCTTCGCATGGACCCCCAAAGACATGCCGGGTATCCCAAGGAAGTACGCTGAGCACAAACTTCACGTCCGCAAGGACGCCAAGCCTGTCCGTCAACCCCTACGACTTTTTTCCGAAGATAAGAGAAGAACCATTGGTGAAGAGGTCACCAAGCTTTTGGTGGCCGGCTTCATCATGGAAGTGTTTCACCCCGAGTGGCTGGCCAATCCAGTCCTCGTCCTGAAGAAGAACAAGACCTGGCTTGTCCCAAGGATTCGTTTGCTCTCCCGCGTATCGACCAAGTCATCGACTCGACCACCGGGTGCGAGCTCCTATCCTTCCTGGACGCTTACTCCGGCTACCACCTGATTAAGCTGGACCCAGCCGATGCCCCGAACACGTCCTTCATCACGCCCTTTGGGGTGTATTGCTACATCACCATATTGTTCGGCTTGAAGAACGCCGGCACCACCTTCCAACGCTGCATGCAGAAATGCCTACTGCCGCAACTCGGCCGCAATATCCACGTTTTTGTGGACGACATCATGTTGAAGACCAAGCAGCACCTCACACTCCTCGATGACTTGAAGGAAACATTCGCCAACCTTCGTGAATACAAGGTCAAGATTAACCCGGAAAAGTGCGTTTTCGGCGTCCCGACCGGAAAGCTACTCGGCTTCCTCGTCTTGGAACGCGGCATTGAGGCGAACCCGGAGAAGATCAAGGCCATCGAGCGCATGCGCAAGCCGGCTCGGCTGCGTGATGTCCAGAAGTTCACCGGATGCTTGGCCTCGGTCAGCCGGTTTCTAAGCCGGCTGGGCGAGAGGGCGCTACCCCTGTACTAGCTGATGAAGAACACACAGTCGTTTGAATGGAACGACAAGGCAAACAAGGCTTTCCAATACCTCAAGCGCATGCTCTCCACCGCACCAGTCTTGGCCGCGCCGACCGACAAGGAGCCGCTGTTGCTCTACATAGTCGCGGCCTCGCGGGCGGTCAGCACGGTGCTGGTGGTCGAGCAACCAGATAAGGGCAAGATCCAAGCCGTCCAGCGCCCGGTCTACTACCTGAGCGAAGTGCTCTCCATCTCCAAGCAGAACTAGCCGCACTATTAGAAGATGTGTTACGGCGGTACTTCACCGCCAAGAAGCTGAAGCAGTACTTCCAAGAGCATGTCATCACCGTGGTCAGCACGGCGCCTATCGGAGAAATCATCGGGTGCCGGGATGCCTCTGGCCGGGTCACCAAGTGGGCGCCTCAGCTAGCCGGCCACACCATCCTCTACGAGCCCCGCACAACGATCAAGTCTCAAGCCCTGGCCGACTTCCTCGTTGTCTGGACCAAGACCCAGTATTTACCGCCGCCCCCCGACTCGATGCATTGGCGCATGCATTTCGACGGGTCCAAGATGTGACTCGGCCTGGGGGCCGGAATCATACTGTCGTCTCTGAAGGGCGACCGACTACGCTACGCGCTCCAGATCCAGTTTGCCGCCTCCAACAATGTCTCCGAGTATGAAGCCCTTGTGCACGGCCTCCGGCTTGCCAGGGAACTCGGCATCCGGCGCATCCTGTGCTACGACGACTCGGACCTGGTGGTGCAGCAGTGCTCTGGCGAGTGGGACGCCCGCGACTCCAACATGGCAAGCTACCGCTTCCTCATCCAGAAGCTGTCCGGGTCCTTCAAGGGCTGCGAGTTCCTCCACGTCCCGCGCGCGGAGAACGAATCGGCCGACACGCTTGCCAAGATCTCCTTGTCCCGACAATCCAGCCCGTCCAGCGTCTCCCTCGAGCACCTGCGCAAGCCGTCCGTCAAGCTGTCGCTGGACTCCGAGTCCATCCACGTTCCATACGACCCCGCCGCATCTCAACCCAGCCCGAGGGCTGGTGAACCTGGCCCGGGGCTGCGGAACCCAGCCCAGGGGCTTCTCAACTCGACCCGGCCGCCATCGCCCCAGACCTGACCGTCGCCATCCTTGACCCGGCGGCTGCTCAACCCGGCTCGGGGGCTGCTGACTCGGAACCCACCCTGGTGGCCGTCTTCCCCATGGTTACGGCTCCGTCTTGGGCCCTCCCAATATCAGTATTCCTGGAGAACGGGGTTCTCCCCATGGATGAGACCGAATCCTGGCAAGTGTTGCGCCGAGCGTCCGCCTACAACATCATCAACAACGAACTCGTCAAGCGCAGCTCCACCAGTGTGTTCCAGCGGTGCGTCGAGCAGGAACAGGGCATCGACAACCTCCTCGACATACACCAGGGCGAATGCGGGCACCATGTCGCGTCGCGGTCTTTGGTGGCCATGGCGTTCCGCCATGGCTTCTACTAGCCCATGATCCTCAAAGATGCCGAGTAACTCATTCTCAAGTGTGAGGGGTGCCGGCGCTTCAGCAAGCACAGCCACCAGCCGGCGTCAGCACTCCGCACTATCCCGATCGCCTGGCCCTTTGCGGTCTGGGGACTCGACATGGTGGGACCCTTCAAAACCACTCGAGGCAGCATGATGCACCTACTGGTAGCAGTGGACAAGTTCACCAAGTGGATCGAAGCAAGGCCAATAAAAGAAACTGGACGGGCCAACAGTCGTCCGGTTCATCAAGGACATAGCGGTTTGCTATGGCATGCCGAACAACATCATCACGGACAACGACACCAACTTCGCCAAGGACGCGCTTGAGCAATACTGCTCCGTCTCCAGCATCCGCCTTGACCTGGCCTCCGTTGCGCACCCGCAGTCTAACGGGCAGGTCGAGCGGGCCAACGGACTCATCCTGTCCGGCATCAAGCCGCTACTCGTCGAGCCACTCATCCGCTCACCCGGCAGCTGGCTTGACGAGTTGTCGGCCGTCCTCTGGAGTCTCCGCACCACGCCGAATCGGTCGACCGTGTTGACCCCGTTCTTCCTCGTCTATGGAGCCGAAGCCGTCATCCCGACCGATGTCTAGTTAGACTCGCCGCGCATCGCGATGTACACTGAAGCCGAAGCCAGAGAAGCCGGCGAGGACGGCGTCGACCTACTCGAAGAAGCCCGTCTCCTGGCGCTCAGCCATTTGGCCATCTACTAGCAAGGCCTGAGGCACTACCATAACAAGAAGATCAAGCCCCTCGCGTTCTGCGAGGGCGACCTCGTCCTCCGACTCGTTCAAGAGCAAGCAGGCCAGCACAAGCTGTCCCCTCCATGGGAGGCCCATTCATCACGAGCAGGGCCTTGCACGATCGCAATGCCTACAACCTCATCGACGCGCGCAAGTCAAACAAGCGCAAGAGATACACCGCCGGTGAAGAAACGACCCGGCCGTGGAACGCGGAACTCCTCCGCCCATTTTACAGTTAGCCGCACGAGTGTATGTATCGTCGCCTTTTGTAAACACATGAAACTATGGGGTCCCCGAACGAGAGTCGGGGGCTGCCTTTTGTTGACCAACTTATTGTGTCCCTACTTTTTTTTCGCATCACTTTGCCACTGAACCCGGCCACCGGTCCGACACTCTCGACCCGGGGCTCGGGGGCTGGCCTTCTTGATTGCCACCCCGCCGCCTTACTTGGTGATTCGTGATACAGTAAGGATGTTGCAGTCCCCCACTTCACCCTAAAGCCACGGATCCGGCTTCAGCTATCGGCTGGCAAGCACAACGGGCCAGAGCTCCTTAACGCTTCAAACACCAAGTCAAAGGCAGCCGGGTCGATCAACCCAGCCCGGCACTCAGAAAATGAACAGTCGCACGACCGACTGCTCGCCAACCGGCTCCGCCGGGTTGCCGCCAGCCGGCCGAGTGGGTGTTTCGCTCACGCTCAACATTTTGAAGAGCCCAAGTCCTGCGCGCTCCTCTTGAAGAACCGAACTCCTTGTCACAGACCGGAGCCTCGGCCGTCTGACTCGCGGGGGCGAGGTTTGAGAAAGGAAAAGCGCAAGAAATCGGTCTGAAAACGAAAAGCAAAAGCAGAAACATTCACGACATATACACATAAATATTTAAAAGGCCCATGGCCCGAGTTCATTACACCCTAAACCCCTAGTGGGTGGGTGGACATGCTACCTAAAAAATTCTACTAAGATGTCTCAGGCATCTCCGGCGCCGCGTCGCGACGTCGACGGCTCTCCCCTGGCGGCCTCCGGGTCCAGCGAGGCACCGGTGTCCTCCTCGGCACCCCCGTCGCGGTAGACGCCCGTCTCCTCGGAGCTCCCCTTCGGATCGTGGAGAAGCAGGCCGTCGTCGTTGCCGTCCACGACCCTGCCATCTTCCGTCCGCTCTGGGTGGAACTCGTCATGAAAGGCGAACTCGGAGATGTAGATGGCCCAGGAGGCAACCCGGCTGGCTTCCTCCTGCAATAGCTGCTCCGAGCCGGCCCACTAGCCCATCAGCGCGTCCAGCTGCAGGTCTGGATGCCAAGACAGCGCGAACCAGAGCGCCATCTCAGCACCGGCACGAGCAGCAGAGATGCGCCACTCGTGAAGCCGGTCCGGCCCCATCTCCACCCAACGTGCCAGGCGCGTGAAGCTGCTTGGCTCGACAGAGTCTTGCCAAAGGGCCACCATCATCACGGTGCCGGCCTTGGACAGCCGCCCCATCTGCGCCCCCAAGACCCGCAGGCGGGCCTCAGCGGCGGCGATGATCTCCGGGAAGGTCCACGCCACCCGCAGGTCCGTTCCGGATCCAACGACTCTGGTCGGGTCACGCTGAAAGCGGACGGCTTCCTCCGCCAGCCGTTGCGTCTCTGGAAAGGCTCCTGCCAGAAAAAGTGAAGCATATCAGAAAAAGGACAACAAGGACGAAAGGCCGGATCCCGACCCGGCAAAACACAAGAAAAGTACTTGCTGGAGAAGGACTCTTCCAGGTGCTGTGCTTCGAGCAATGTACCACGCTGCTCCCAATCAATGGTGCGGTCGCGCTCCTGGAGCGCCTTCTCCAAATCGGCCGCCTTGGCAAGGGCCGCCTTCAGCTCGGCGTCCTTGTCGTCGACCGCCTTCTCGGCTGACTCGCGATGACGGGCTTGTCCTGGCGGGCCCCCTCAGCCGTGGCAACCTGCCCCGCGGGCGATCCACCTCGTCCTAGAGTAGGCCCTTGTCGTCAGCCAACCTGCCGCGCTGCTGGTCCGCCTTCACCAGGGCCTACTGCGCCTCTACCACCTTGGCGGCTTCCGCCTTAAGGAGCTCCACCTCGGCCTCGAGGCGGCTCTTATGACCCGCCAGCTGCTCCTGCAGCTGGTTGGCCTCGTCGAGCGACTGCCGGGCCGCGGCCGCCGGGCCGCGGCCGCCTCCGCCCTCGCCTACGCCACCTCGACGCCAAGAAGGCCGGTGTCGGCAACAAGCCGGTCATAGTGATGACCAGCCCGGAGCAGACGAGTCTGCCAGGATAGCACCTCGGCTACGAAAAAGAAAGATTCAGCAAAGGAGAAAGAAAGACTTAAGATTTGGCCCAACTATTACACAGTTGGCCCGAATCTCGGGGGCTACAACCAGTGGGTGCGCTAGCGCCCCCCCACTAGAAAAGAGCATGAAGATACCTGCAGCGACGCAAAGCTCCTCCTCCTTACCGGCGAGCTGCTCTTTGAGCTCCCGGTACTTGCCCAGGAGACGGTCGAAGGTGCCGACCCGGTAGGCGTCGAGTAGCTGACGAAAGCAGAAATCAGGACAAAAACAGCACTCTAAAGATTCGACCCAACTACTACGTAGTTGGCCCGAACCTCGGGGGCTACACCCAGTGGGTGCGCTGGCGCGCCCCCACAAAGAAGAAGTTGCGAAAAAGAAGAAGCTTCCAGAACGGCGCGCTCCAAGTCACGTGTCCGCTCCACCTCGGCCTGGGCGAAGGCCTCGAGCCGGTCCATCCGGCCACGCAGACGGCGGCTGACGGCGTCCATCGCCGCCTCCTCCTGGGTCTGAGGTCCGAAGACCACGGCGCCCCTGCTCCATGCCAGCTGCGACGCGGTGGCCCGGTGCCCTCCCTGCCGGGGCACCAAGGCGTGCTCCCCACTGGCCGCTCCCGACGCGGCCGGCACCTCCTCCGACGTCCTCTCCGGCGCCGTCGATGACCCGGACACCGGGACGCCCTGCGTCGCCGCCTCCGGTCCGGACGCCGGGACGGCCTGCTGCGCCACCACCGGCCTAGCTGCCAGGGTGGCCTCTGGCACCGCCGCCCGTGGTGCCTCCTCCAACATCGGCGGCGCCTCGCGCGCTGCCGCTCGCAGCGCCTCCTCCAAGACGGCGCTGCCATCACCTCCATCAGCCCCCGCTCGCTCGACAACGTCGACCTGCGTTGGGGTATCATCCTCCAACTCCACGACCTCCTAGTTGAGGATCACCACCTTAGGCCAGCCCTCACGGCCGCTCTCCCTTACCGATGCCGGCTCGAAGACCGTCGCGGCCACCACCGAGCCCTCCGGCATCTCGTGCCAGGCCGGCTCCGCGCCGGCTCACGCCCATGTTGCCGCCATGTCAGTCCAAGCCCAGACCGACGCCGCCTCCAGCTCAGCCTCGGCCCTGTTCCTGTCTCGCCAGGCCAAGCCGTCAGCGTCGTTCGGGTCTAGGCCGATGTACGAGTCGACACGTCCCTCCGCCTCGACCTGGTCGACGAGGTCGGACCGGCTCCTGCATAATGCGTTCCCTTCGGCGGCCGCGGCGTCCGCCCTCGCCCTCGCCAGCGCGATTGGCGACCTGAAGAGGAAGAAGACAGAATGAGCAAAAAACAGGGCTAGATCGATAGTCCAGATGCACACAAAAGACGGAGCTTACCCCGGCAAGACCAGGACTGGGGTTGGCCTCCAATGCCCGGCGCCGCGCTTCATCTTGGCCGGCCTCCCGGTCCCGGCCGGGTCCGCCCCGCGCTTCGGGGCCCGGGGCCATGGCGCGACGTTGTCCTCCCCATGCGGGCGGCTCAGCGCCGCCCCCACGTGATGACCCGGATCCGCCCGCATCGCCGCCTCCCCCGCCTAACGCCATTGCACCAACAACCGCGTCAGCATCGCCCGTGCCGTGTCGCGGTCAACAACTCAAGATACACGAAGAGACATACAAGACTTACCCACCCGACGCCCACCATCGGTGTCGGCCTCGGCTTCCTCCTCCCCGCCGTGGGTCGCGGGCTCCTCCGGCGCCATCGGCGCCACCTGTGATGGAGCCCGGGCGTAAGGATGCCTGATCGCATTCAGAAGCACCTCCCACGTCACGTCAGGATGGACGAGGAGGTGCACAACAGCAAAGTAAGGCGACCAGACACTCACCTGTGGCGCCGGATTCGACTCGCTGTACGGCACCTTGCTAAACAGCCAGTCCTCCCCAAGGTTGTCCTTGGAGATGTCGTTCACTCGGCGCGTGATCTGCTCCATCGTCAGGCGCGTCGACCCCATGCGGTTGGGATCTTGAAGACCGACCATCTCGCTGATGAGGTAGGAGCGCCTCTGCAGCAGGAGAACCTGGCGCATGATGAACGCGGTGATGAGGTCGTTGCCGGTGAGCCCCTCTCGTGTCCTCATCACCATCACCCGCTCGCAGAGATTGAGAATCTCCTATGATGAGCGCCTGGGGGAGTAGCCCCAGTTCATCTTCGCTCGCGGCTGCGCGATGGCGAAGGCAGGAAGATTGATGCGGTCCGCACCCAAGTTGCGGACGTAGAAGAAGGAGTTCTGCCATTTCTTGGCAGAATCCTCCAGCGGGATCTTGGGGCAGTCCGCCCCCGACCGCTTCTAGATGACGGCGGCGCCACAGTCGGCGAACTCTCCGGCCGTCGGGCCCTGCTGCCTCAGGGAGAAGAAGCGCGCCCAGAGGTCGATCATAGGCTAGACCCCCAGGTACCCCTCGTAGAGGGTGATGAAGCCGGAAAGTTGGACGATGGTGCCGGTGCCAAGATGATGCGGCTGGAGCCCGAAAAAGTCTAGAAATGTGCGGAAGAAGGTGCTCGCCGGCAGCCCAAATCCGCGCTGGAAGTACGTGAGGAAGACCACGCGCTCCGACTCCTCGGGCTGCGGCCTCTGCTTGCCGCGCGACAGACGGACGGCGACACCCGTCTCCCGCGGCAAGCGCCACGACGCGCGAAGATGGGCAATGTCTTCGGTGGTGATGTTCGAACCCATCCAAGACCCCGACGGCAGTGCCATGGACAAAAGAAGGAGAAGGGGAAAGAAGATGGACGACGGCGAAGTTCTGCTCGAGGCAGCAGGCGCCGCAGTGCGTCGGTTGCAAAGAGCAGAGCAAGAGCAAAGGGGCAGGAGGGCGCGAGCGAGAATGATGTCCGCCGCCCCCTGCCCACTCCCCCCGATTTATAACCCACAGTTTGAGCGTGGGGGAGTGGAATCGTGTGCACTCGCCCTTTCCACGACCCCGCAATAAGTGTGCACGTACACACGCAGTAACTACCCGGGGAAGAGCAACCGACCCCCGGACGCCACAATAAATCCGGGCGCGTGGGCCAAGGGTGCACTCCGGGACCCAGCCCGTCGTTCAGTCCCGTCACGTGCGTGGCCTGTCAGGCCCCTCTGACTTCTGGGCACCACGTGGCACCCATGAGAAGCCCATGGGATTGCCCCAAGATTCGACGAACTCCTCTGTTCCCGCCCATCCGGAACACCGCGACCCGGTTTCTGAGAAAACCGGCACATGGTGGGTGTTGCCGGACCCAGCGCTCGCAGAATCCACCTTGCTTAAGAGGGAAACTATGAAGGCCCACTCATTCGAAGACGACGGACCTTCACAACTTCGGGGATTACTATCGGGGGGATGAACCGCGGGCAGGCAACGGAACCTGGATCCTTTTCAAAAACAACGGGGCCAGCATCGCCCCTCAAGCCGGCACGCGCTTGGCCGGGTCGCTCGACTCGGCCAAGCACCGCAACCCAGCCGAACTCTCCGACCCGGCAAGACGCGTCGACTCAGCCTCAACAACTACCACAAGGCAGCCGAACCCGGCACAACCAAAGCTTCCACAAAAAGCCAGCTCCCCCCGTGGCGTGCTCCGCAATCCAGCCACGGCTCAGCTCCCGTCCCATCCAGGCCGTACGATGGGACGATTCTTCGTCCACTGATGACCAAGGCAACGATGCCCCTCCCATTCATTTGGTCAGCCGGAACGTGGCTATAGTGCCCCCGCCCTCACCGCTGACGACATCAAGCGGCGACCTGACGGAGCGCCACTATACGCGACTCGACTCGGCCATGCCCTGATGATCGACAAGACGGCGCACAGTCCCCCTAGGCATTTGGGGCCCGCACCTAGGGGAACCCGGTGAACCACAGGCCCTGGCGGGTCCCAGCCCGAGTCCACGGACGCCGACAACCCGGACCCACCAACTTGTAACATTACCATTGTACCACTGAGGGGTTGGTCTATAAAACCCCCCCAGGAGCCGAGGCATACGGGCAGGCAACCAAGTAGAGAAAGTAAGCAGCAACATCCACCCAGGGAGAGGGAGCAGCCTAAGCCTTGGCCAGCCTTCCTTCCTCCTCCTCCTCCATACAGCTCTAGGAGCGACACTGTACTATCAAACATCAAACTACACTCGGCAGGACTAGGGGTGTTATCTCTGCGGAGAGCCCCGAACCTGGGTATGTCCGGCGTCCCGCACCCGCTCATGCCAACCTCACCTCTGGACCTCACCAGCGCCCTCAAGTCTCCTCCTCTCTTTAGCCATACCGTGGCATCTGTCGTGCGCCCACCACGACACCTAGAGTTAGTAGTAAAATAACACCTTAAGACACACATCAACAAAAACCCTAATGTCACCTAGATACTCCAATGTCACCTCAAGTATCCGCGGGTTTGATTATACGATATGCATCACACAATATCATATTCATCGATTCAAACCAACACAAAGAACTTCAAAGAGTGTCCCAAAGTTTCTACCAGAGAGTCAAGATGAAAACGTGTGCCAACGCCTACACATAAGTTCACAAGGTCACTGAACCCGCAAGTTGATCACCAAAACATACATCAAGTAGATCACGTGAATATCACATTGTCACCACAGATAAGCACATGCAAGACATACATCAAGTGTTCTCAAATCCTTAGACTCAATGTGATAAGATAACTTCAAAGGGAAAACTCGATCCATTAAAAGCGGTAGAGGGGGAAAAACATCATAAGATCCACCTATTATAGCAAAGCTCGCGGTACATCAGGATCATGCCATAAGAACACGAGAGAGAGAGAGAGAGAGAGAGAGAGAGATCAAATACATAGCTACTGGTACATACCCTCAGCCCCGAGGGTGAACTACTCCCTCCTCGTTATGGAGAGCGCCGGAATGACGAAGATGGCCATCGGTGATGGTTCCCCCCTTTGGCAGGGTGCTAGAATAGGGCCCCGATTGGTTTTTTGTGGCTACAGAGGCTTGCGGTGGCGGAACTCTCGATCTAGGTTTCTTTTCGAGGGTTTCTATACTTATAGGAATTATTGGCGTCAGTTTCATGTCACGGGGTCTTCGAGTCAGCCACGAGGTAGGGGCACGCTACCAGGGGGTTGGGCACGCCCCCACCCTCGTGGATGACTCGGGACTCTTCTGGCCCAACTCTTTTGCTTCGGGGGCTTCTTCTGGTCCATAAAAAATCCACAAAATTGGCAGGTCAATTGGACTCTGTTTTGTATTCCTTTTCTGTAAAACCTCAAAAACAAGGAAGAAACAAAAACTGGCACTTGGCTCTAGGTTAATAGGTTAGTCCCAAAAATCATATAAAATAGCATATAAATGCATATAAAACAACCAAGATGGATAATATAATAGCATGGAACAATCAAAAATTATAGATATGTTGGAGACGTATCACGGGTCGAAAGCGCCGGCCTTGGCCCGCCATGTCAAGCTGTTCTTCTACTAGATGGTGGCCTCCCCGTCCCTGATGTCGCTTGAAGCTACGTAGGTATTTCCCTAAAGAGGAAGGGATGATGCAGCACAGCGATGGTAGGTATTTCCCTCAGATATGAAACCAAGGTTATCGAATCAGTAGGAGAACCAAGCAAGACAACGTAAACAGCCCCTGCACACAAACAACAACACCTCGCAACCCGACGTGTTAAAAGGGTTGTCAATCCCTTTCGGGGTACGACACCTCAAGATAGGCAAAGGACATGAGGTATTTGTAGTAGATTGATAGATCGAACGCCAAATAAAATAAATAAGAATAAATTGCAGCAAGGTATTTTTTGGTTTAATAGATCTGAAAATAAACACAAGGAAAAAGTTGATCGCAAGGCAAATATATGAGAAAGAAGACCCGTGGGCCGTAGGTTTCACCAGTGGCTTCTCTCAAAAAAGATAGCAACGGTGGGTGAACAAATTACTGTTGGGCAATTCATATAACTTCAAATAATCATGACGATATCCAGGCAGTGATCATTACATAGGCATCACGTCCAAGATTAGTAGACCGACTCCTACCTTCATCTACTACTATTACTCCACATATCGACTGCTATCCAGCATGCATCTAGTGTATTCTTCATGGGGAAACGGAGTAACGCAAGAAGAACGATGACATGATTTAGACAAGATATGTTTATCTATTGCGGAAGATATGGATCCCGTCTTTTTATCCTTAGGAGCATATAAGAGATAAACATACGCGTCGTTTCCCTTTCTGTCACTAGGATCAAGCACCGTAAGATCGAACCCACTACCGGGCACCTCTTCCCATTGCAAGATAAATAGATCAAGTTGGCCAAACAAAACCAAAATATCAGATAAGAAATATGAGGCTATAAGAGGTCACGCATATAAGAGATCAAAGAACTCAAATAACTTTCATGGATATAAAAAGATATAACTGATCATAAACTCGAAGTTCATCAGATCCCAACAAACACACCACCAAAAGACTTACATCATATGGATCTTAAAGAGACCATTGTATTGATAATCAAGAGAGAGAGAGGTATCCATCTAGCTACTAACTACGGACCCGAAGGTCTACAAAGAACTACTCACGCATCATCGAAAAGGCACCAATGGAAGTGGTGAACCCCTCCGTGATGGTGTTTAGGTAAGATCTCGTGGTTCTGGACTCTGCGGCCGCTGGATGAAAATTTCGTCGACTCCCCTAGGGTTTCTGGAATATTGGGGTATTTATAGAGCAAAGAGGCGGTCCGGGGGGCACCCGAGGTGGGCACAACCCGCCAGGGCGCGCCTGGGTCTCCTGGCACGCTCTGGTGGGTTGTCCCCTCCTCGGGACTCCCCTAGGTGCAACCAGGGCCCAACTTCTTCCTTTGGTCCATAAAAAATCATTGTAAAGTTTCGTGGCATTTGGACTCCGTCTGATATTGATTTCCTGCGATGTAAAAAACATGTAGAAAACAGCAACTGGCACTTGGCACTATGTCAATAGGTTAGTACCAAAAAATGATATAAAATGACTATAAAATGATTATAAAACATCCAAGATTGATAATAAAACAACATGGAATAATCAAAAAATATAGGTACGTTGGAGATGTATCAGCATCCCCAAGCTTAACTATTGCTCGTCCTCGAGTAGGTAAGTGAAAAGAACAGAATTTTTGATGTGGAGTGCTGTTTATCATGTGATGTAGTATTCTTTTCTTCATAGCATGGACATTTGGACTTTTATGTGATTCAAATCAATAGTCTAGTTTTGACATAATAATTTAGATACTCAAGCATATCAACAAGCAACCATGTATTTCAAAATACCAATGCTAAAACAAGTTATCCCTAGCCCATCATGCTCAAACATTGATCCATTCATGAAACATACTCGAATATTAACTACACCCAATACTTAAGTACGATCATATTGTCCCCTAGTTGGTGCTTTTATAAGAGAGGATGGAGACTCAATTTCAAAATATAAAAATTGCATAAAGTAAAAGAAAGGCCCTTCTCAGAGGGAAGTAGGGATTTGTAGAGGTGCTAGAGCTCAAAGCGAAAAAATAGAGATAAAAACAATTTGGGAGGTGTATCCATCCCACCAACGGAGATGACTTGGAGCATCCCAACACTTTCCATGCTAGATATATCATAGGCGGTTCCCAAACAGAAAATAAAGTTTATTCCTTTTTCCACCATAACTTTCACTTTCCATGGCTAGCCGTATCCACGGGTGCCCTCCATACCAACACTTTCCAAGGAATTTATTATTTGACAACATAAAGTAAGTTCATTTTTTGCATTTTGGGACTGAGCATCCCTAGTACCTTTGCCTTACTCTCGTGCAATGACAAGTGAATAAACACTCGTCATGAGAATAACACATCTAGCATGGAAAATATTAGCTACCTGTTACCGTTCCGCGAGCAAAACAAACACACAATATACAAGTTTATTTTGAAAATTAGAGATGGCACATGCAAATTTGCTTAGAACGGCAAAAGAATACCGCATATTGGTAGATATAGTGGACTCATATGGCAAAACTGGTTTAAAGGAATTTGGATGCATAAGTAGAGGTCATACTTGGTGCAAAATGAAGGCTAGCAAAAAGATTGAGAAGCGACCAACCAAGAAATGAATAATCTCATAAGCAAGCATTAAGCATAATTAACACTGAATAATGCACCACAAGTAGGATATAATTTTCATTGCATGATTATTCACTTTCGTGCATGCATAGGGAATCACAAACCTTAACACCAATATTCTTACTAGAGCACAATTACTCATCAACATAACTCACATATCACATCATCATATCTCAAAACTATTACTAAGAATCAAGTTTATTTTGTTCAATGATATTCATGACATAATTTTTTTTCTTTCTTTATCCTTCTTGGATATCTATCACTTTGTGACTAATTTTCATGTGTTGCTTTTTATAAGCCCAAACAAATAAAAGTGAAGATCATGAGCATAACATAATTTCTTTCTCTCGAAATATTTTAAGTGAAGCAAGAGAGAATTTCTTCAAAATTTTACTAACTCTCAAATAAATCTGAGTGAAGCAAGAGAGCATTTCTTCAAAAGTACTAAGCACACCGTGCTCAAAAAGATATAAGTGAAGCACTAGAGCAAGTCCATTGCTCATAAAAAATTTAAGTGAAGCATGGAGAGCAATTCTACCAAGCCATGAAATTTTTTTGTCTCTCTAAAATAGGTGTGTCCAGCAAGGATTGATGACTTAAAACACAAAATAAATCAAGCAAAGACACATATCATACAAGACGCTCCAAGCAAAACACATATCATTTGACGAATAAAAATATAGTCTCAAGTAAAATACCGATGGTCGTTAGAAGAAAGAGGGGATGCCACTCGGGGCATCCCCAAGCTTAGTTGGTTGCTCATTATTGGATAATATCTTGGGATGCCGGGGCATCCCCAAGCTTAGGCTCTTCTATCCTTCTTTCATCCATCGTAACATAACCCAAAACTTGAAAACTTCAATCACACAAAACTCAATAAAACCCTTGTGAGATCCGTTAGTAAAAGAAAGCAAACCACTACTATAAGTGCTTTGTCAAACCAATTCTTATTTTGTTTTTGTATTATATCTACTGTATTCCAACTTTTCTATGGCAAAACCTCATCAAAGAAAACCATAGAGCCATCAAAATAAGCACACAACACAAAGAAAACAAAATGTGTCAAAACAGAATTATCTGTAGTAATCTGGAACTTTAGAATACTTCTATAACTCCAAAATTCTACCAAATTAGGAAGACCAGAATCATTTGTATATTAATATTCTGCAAAAATAATCAGGGCAAAATCTCTTTCCTGTGATTTATGATAATTATTTTCATGACCACAAAGTTTCTGTCTTTTTCAGCAAGATCAAACAACTATAACCCCAGAAGATCCTAAAGCTTTACTTGGCACAAACACTAATTAAAACACAAAAAACACAATCATAACAGTAGAATAATTGTGTTAACACTCAAGAACAGAAAACAAAAAGCAAAAATAAATTTTATTCATTGGATTGCCTCCCAACAAGCGCTATAGTTTTACACCCTTAGCTAGGCGTAAAGCAAGGATCTAAGTGTTGTCACCTTTGGTTCTAGATCCATAAAATGCGCTCATGATTTATTCATATGGTGGCCTAATTCTTGTTCCAGGAAAGTGTTCCATACCCTTCCACAAAGGAAATTGGAACTTAATATTGCATTCTTTCATATCAATCACAGCACCAATAGTGCGTAAAAACGGTCTACCAAGAATAATTGGACAAGACGGATTGCAATCAATATCAAGAACAATAAAATCTATGGGCACATAATTTCTATTTGCAAGAATAATAACATCATTAATTCTTCCCATAGGCTTTTTAATAGTAGAATCCTCTAAGTGCAAATTTAAAGAGCATTCTTCAATATCGGTAAGACCAAGCACATCACATAAAGATTGCGAAATTGTAGAAACACTAGCACCCAAGTCACACAAAGCAAAACGCTCATAATTTTTAATCTTGTCTTTGATAGTAGGTTCCCATTCATCATGCAATTTTCTATGAATTTAAACTTCTAATTCCATTTTTTCTTGAAAAGCCTTCATCATGGCATCAACAATATGTTTAGTAAAAGCTTTATTTTGTTCATAGGCATGGGGTGAATTTATCATGGATTGCAACAAATAAATACAATCAATCAAAGAGCAACTATCATAATTAAAATCTTTGTAATCCAGAAGAGTGGGCACATCACTAGCTAAAGTTTTGACCTCTTCAAACCCACTTTTATCAAGTTTCTCAACAAGATTTTCAACCTCCGAAATTGGGACGCCTTCTACCTAAAGTTGACTCTTCTCCAGTCCCTTTTTCATCAATAGTAATTTTAATAAAAAAGGAATCAATATAAGAAATACCAATCATTTTAAGATCTTCATCACTTTTGCGAAAGAAATGACTAGAAAACGCCTTTTTCTAAAAATTCTCTTTTAGCTCTAAGCATAGCGGTTCTTTTCCTACTTACATCCATAGAAACATAAAGAGCTTTAGTTGATTCATCTACTTTAGGCACAAAAATTTTCATCTTGAGATTTTCCACGTCATGAGCAATTCTATCAAGACTTCTAGACAAATCATCAATCTTATTCAACTTTTGTTCTACGGAAGTGTTGAAAACCTTTTATGTATTGATAAATTCTTTAATATGGCTCTCAAGATCAGAGGTATTCTTATTATTATTGTAAGATTGATTTCCATAGGAATTACCATAATTATTAGAGGAATTACTAGGAAAGGGCCTAGGATTAAAATCACCTCTATAAGCATTGTTGTTAAAATTAGTGCGAGAAATAAAATTCACATCTATGGCATCACGATTTTGCTCAATCAAAGTATACAAAGGCATATCATTAAAATCAATAGGACCACTTTTACTAGCAACCAATTTCATAAGAGCATCAACTTTTTCACTCAAAGAAGAAATTTCTTCAACCGAATTAGCTTTTTTACTAGTAGGAGCCCTTTGAGTATGCCATTGTGAATAATTTGCCATGATATTATCAAGAAATTTGGCGGCTTCACCCCAAGGTAATGTCCATAAAATTACCACCCGCGGCAGAATCTAAAAGATTACGAGAAACAAAATTCAACCCCGCATAATTTTTTTATATGATCATCCAAAGATTTAACCCATGAGTTGGGCAATTCCTTAGCATTATTTTCATCCTTTCCCAAGATTGTGCAACATGCTCATGTTCAAGTTGCTTGAAATTCATGATCTGGGTTCTAAAGGAAATAATTTTTGCGGGAGGAAAAATACTTAGTGATAAAAGCATCTTTGCACTTATTCCAAGAATCGATACTATTGTGAGGCAAAGAAGAGAACCAAATTTTTGCAGAATCACGCAAATAAAACGGAAATAATTTCATCTTGACCACATCATTGTCCACATCCATTTTCTTTTGCATATCGCATAATTCCATGAAGGTATTAAGATAGGACGCGGCATCCTCATTAGGAGTACCAGAAAATTGGTGTCGGGGAAGCTGATCCACGAACACCTATGGGGCCGGCGGAATGAGCCCCTTTTGTTTCGGCGTGGGGCGGAGGCCGCACAAAGAGCAGATCGAGGCGAAACACACGAGCAGTTTACCCAGCTTCGGAGCTCTCCGGAGAGATAATACTCCTACTGCTGCTTGTCTGATTGTATTGTGTTCTTGCTCAGGAGCGCTGAGTGCTACAGCACACTCTAGCTGCTAACGAGATCGAGCGTGTGTGATTTTCTGGGTCCGAACCCCCTCTACGTTGCGCATGGGCCTTCTTTTATATGCTCAAGGGGTCACCGACAGGTGGCAACGCAGACGAGGGTAAAAATGGAAAAGAAGTTGCGGTTGGTACAACTACCTGCACAGTGCATCCTACCTAACCCTGACGGCAGGGGACAAAGGCATTAAATGCCCGTCTGTGTCGCCCAAACAGTGCAGAAAAGGACCGTCAGGGACGCCACCGTTCGCCACGATGGTAATCTTGTCAGCGTCGCTTGCCACCTCGCACCGCTGGCTGCTCAGCCTCCTGCCACGCGCGCCTGGGAAGGCCCCAGGGCGACACGTTGGTGGATGCGCTGGAGCGCGGGTGCAGAGTGATAACCTGTCGCGGCAAGCGCCTTGCCGCGGCCATTGTCTTGTCGTGTCCGGAAGCTTGTCGCTTACCGGGTCTTGCTGGGACGCGTGGCGCGTCGTGGCAAGTTCCTCGAAATGCCTTGGTTGGCCTTCCCGGCAAGCTCCTCTTGCTGGGGCCTTGTATCCTTGGCTTGAATACTTTGTTCTTGAATGGCTCCAAGGGAACCACGGAGGACCTTGGCGGTCGCCCGGCAAGCCTTGCCGCGGGGCGCTGCGACTGCTCGTGCACAAGTTCGGCATACTAGGGTACCCCTACTCTAGTACACCGACAGGAGCCCCCGGGCCTGGGCCACACACGGTGCCGAGCGCTGTTGGGCCAGGCCCAAAGCAGGGCACGGGCACGCGCGGCCTGGGTCACGCTGTATCTTACTCCGTATCCACCGCGCCCTCCCCGAACGGCACGCGTTGAATGCGGCATCGTGGGAGAGATCGTGGGTGGTTTCTTTATTCGAAACGGCAAAACGTCCGCCCCTCCCTCTTTATAAGCAGGGGAAACAGGGGCAGTTTGCCAACTTCGCCGGTTGCTACTCCAGTCTCAGAAATCTCTGCCGCTCCCCCCTTCTTCCTGAAGCTGAAAAAGAGCAGCGCTCTGCCCCCCATTGCCACCAGCACCACCAACGCCGTCGATCTCCCCCACCACCTCTGCCATGGCTCCGAAAGCCGACAAGGGGAAGGGCGTGAAACCGGTCGAGGCGCAGCGGCTCGCGGCGCTGCGGAAGGAGCGGGCCATCTTCCCCCCTCAGCTTGATGCAAAGGAGCTGAGGGAGTACTACTGTCTCAGGCAGGAACCTCTCCCGTCCCTGGCGGAGGAGCGGGAGCAACTTCTTGAGGAGCGGAAAGCCTTCCTCCTCGACAAGGCTGAAGTTGAAGAGAAGCAACGACTTGTCGCCGAAGATCTATTTGCGCAGGAAGGAGAGTTGGCGCAGCGCAAGGTCAACCTTGACAGCCACGAGGAGGAGCTTGCCGCGCGTGAGCAAGCAATTGGCGGGACTCTCAAGGAAGCAAGGGATGCTGCCGAAGCTGCCGAGGCCGCCAAGAAGGAGCTGGAGATGAAGGATGCTGCCGCTCATGGTGAGCTTGTCACGACCGGTTTTCCAATAAAAATATTTATTGAGAAACCAATCTTTTGAGTCCAGTATGAGAGAAATTCTCCTCACTGGTAGACAATTTCTTGATACAATAAGCCAGTAGCATAAAATATATTACAGGGTTGAACTACGGTTGCTCAACCAAATTATTACAAGCACGCCAATAATTATACATAATGGTGGACATGACACAATGATGTGGAGACATACTACTGACTCGAGGATAGGGCGGTGGTGCAAAAACACAGCGGGGAGAGAAATACAAGACTCTAAGTCTATCATCTCATCGAGCGTCGAGGTGAGGCTCGATGAATTTATTGGGTAGCGGAAGCGGATATAAAACAGTGACCAAATCCAGGGTCGCACGAGACTGACTGGGACTCCTCTAAGTGTCGGACTCCCTATCGAACTCTTCATCCAGGAAATCGCCTTCGTCAGCATCTGGCCAAATCAACAAGCCAGTGAGTACTTTGAAAGTACTCGCAAGACAGTTCGGACGTAAGATATAACAAATGCATGCATGGATGCGACATGAATAAATTCACCAATGTACGTTCAAAATTATCATAACAAGGTAAGTAAAAGGGAAATGGCGGTAGTCCGCCTGAAATCCCAACAGAACATAAATAATTTCCGATCGGGTATCTGAAGCGACGCCTCGAAAGGTGAACAAATAAATATAAAGAAAAAGATGCCACAGTCGGGCGTCTTAGCGACACCACATAAAGGGCTTAAAAAGAAATGCCACAGCCGGACGTCGGGGCGACATCACAGAAAGGGCTTGAAAAGAAATGCCACAGTCGGACGTCGGGGCGACATCACAGAAAGGGCTTTAAACAGAAAT